>NW_015094506.1:3300009-3342770 GCF_001431845.1 Calidris pugnax | reverse complement strand
TTTTTTTTTTTTTTTTTTTTTTTGTGCTGTCCCATATGTTATGACGGGGTGGAGATATTGCCTGGGCTGGAAACACACCTGTCTAAGTAGGGACAGGACCGTGGAAGCCCAGCTTGACTTTGGTCTTGGGGCTGGTGGGGTGGGTCATGGAGGTTCATAAGCTCTGTGATGGCTGTGAATCACGAGCTCTGTACCACAGTGCTCAGTACAATAAATACCCTGCAGCTGGGCACGAGACCTGGGGGACCAGTACTTAGAAAAGGCAGCACACTTCAGGTGCTGGACTTGGCATTTCTCCTTGCCAGGTCACTGGTGGTACAGCTCACTAGCATGGGTCACCCTAGCAACACTTCACCCCAGAAGAAGAGGCTTGGAGCAGACATCTCCATCCTTGGAGGGAACAGGACAGGGATTTACGTCCAGTGGGTCAAGCCAGGCTCACCAGTCGAGGATGCAGGACTCCGGGAAGGGTGCCGGCTCATTGAGGTGAGTTCAGGAGTGGGTTTGCTTTGTGGGTTTGCAAGGCACTTGGGATGATGCAAGGAGTGTGGTGTGATCTCCACTACAAGCTGACCTCTACCCAGCTTGAAGCCCACCTCCGTTTCTCTTGCTCCCCAGGACTGCTCCCTGCCTGGAGCTTTTGGCAGCACAAACACCCATCCAAGTGCCATGGCACTTGAGTGTACCTGTGCATGTAAAAATGCTGAGACCTTCTGAAACATTTTCTTCAGCTGTGGGAGGGAAGAAACAAAAGGGACTCACACATATTAAGATGGCAATGTGGCTCCGTGTCCCTGGAGCTGTCTGCCACCTTGTAGTGTTTCAGAGCAGTTTGCATCCCGCACGTGCTTGTTGCAAAGCGAGCAATTCTGGAGCAAGATTTCTCAGGCCTTCGTGACCCTCTCGAGTTATAGAGAATAATTGCTCTGCAGAAGGCTCCTGGAGGGAGGGAAGGGCATTTGTTTTGGCAAGAAAGGCACCACTTGAAATACAGCTACGCTACTTGAATTAATATCCCACCTGTAGCTGAAAATAAACCAGCTCTCCCACCCCCACTCCCACACGCGTTTGTGCACACACGTTTGCTTTCACAGCAGCCCGGCTTCCAGACTGGGTGGTAGCTGGCAGCAGGGATTTTGGAGGTAGAGGAGGGAACCAGAGGCAGACTGAGGATGCCTTGTCCTTGGGTAGAGCTTTCCCTGGGCCTGCCTGGCTCTGTGACGTCTCTTGTGTAACCCTGATGAGTGAGGGGGCTGGGGGGGGAGCCTGCTCTTCCAGCCCCTAGGTCTAATGGCTTTGGGTCCTTGCCAGCTGAGAGTGCCGTGGCTGAAGGAAGAGGTGCTTTCTCTGGAGAACTGCACGCGGGAGGTCGCCTACCTGAGCCTGCTGCATTGGGATGAGCCCTCCAGTCTCGTCTTTCAGATGGACCAGGAAGGTAGGGCACTGGAGCTGGGTGTCCTTTTGAGCCTGAGCTCTCTGCCTCCCTTTCCTGACCCTCCACCCAGCCCTGGAGGAAGATCTCAGTTATTCTCTCTCCTCTCCTGTTTGGTCCTAGGCCACCATGTCTGACACAGGGGTTGGCCATATCTCCAGTAGCTTTCCCTGTCTGGTGTGACATGTGCATCCTCTGAGTTACAGGATGGAGGTACAGACCTTGTGTCTGTTTGCCTCCTCTGCACCCCCCACCCCAATCTGTAGCATTGCAGCTGTGCTGGGAACCTGCCTGTCTTGTTGGTGATGGTTGTTTCCTGTGTCCCCACTGGTGACCTCTGTCTCCCACTACAGGATACCAGCCTCTGCGGGAAGCCCAAGAAGAAGGGAAGAAGTTTTCTGGAGACTCGTTCTACGTACGCACCAACCTGTCCCTCCTGGAGTCATCAGACCCTTATGCACTGTGTGTCAAGTGTCGGGAGATCCTCCATGTCACAGACACCATGCACAAAGGGCGGCTGGAGTGGTACTGCTCTCGCGTTGATCCCTTGACCATGCGGGACCTGGACAAGGGGACAGTGCCCAACTACAGCAGGTAACCAGGGTGAGGGGGAAGGCAGGGGAGTACCTGGGGTTCCCACCCGATTTCTCTGTGGTGATCATCCCCTAGAAGTCTTGAGAGGTGTAGACTCTCGACTCTTGATAGTGTGGGCTGCCCAAGCCTTGAATAGGGGGCCAGTGCAGTAGTGTTTGGATGCCCTTGAGTGACTGGGAATTTGAGTGAGGGCTTTGATATACCTATGCTTCAGCAGCTCTTTGTGGGGTTTGGTGAAGAGGGTTACAGCAAGCTATGGTCCCTGGGGGCTCTAGAGTTGCTTGAGGGCAACTTCTCTGTCTTTTCAGGGCTCACCAGCTATTGAAGATCCAGGAGAAGGGCCAGATGCCTGGGCAACACAGGGGCCACAAAACTAACGTAAGCCAAAGAAGCCAGCAATGAGAGCTGTGTGTGTGTGCCTATGGCCACCCCACCACCTCAGCACACAATCTGCCCCACTCTGATGGTAAACCAACTCGTATAGAGGTGGCAGTTGGGTTAGCAAGCAAAGCAGGGGATTGCAGCCCAGACAGTGTTACTGCTCTGTGGCTGCTTTCCTACCCCCTCCCCTCTTCCCAGACTGAACCTGGTGGGCAGCAGACCTGGTCCCATGCATTTTGTATGTGTGCTCCATCCCCTTTGCCAGTGGGTGTTCTGCAGTTTTGTTGTCTGTGTGTGTGAAATGGTCTATGCTCTCAGTCTTATTGCCCTTGCTTTCTCCTCAGCTAAAGAAACGGGCCTTGGACCAACTGCGCCTGGTGAAATCCAAACCACAGAGGAGCCCAGAACAGCCCCCTCAGCAGCTGTGGCTGGACCCCTGCTCAGGTGAGCTGTTACCCCCGCACCTGCCCCATCAACTTTGGAGTCCCAGTGTCTGGAGTCCCAGACATTGGCATCTGAGATGCCTTAGTCTCTTTGCTCAGGGTCCTGTCCCAAAATCCCCTAATGGGATCCCCAATGGGATTTTGGGAAGCCCATGCTCCTTTTCGGAGGCTTTTCAGGGCTTTCTATTGTTTCTGTGATTCTTGGCACCATCTAACTTTTTGTGGAGAATAAACTGGTGTGTAACTTGAGGGAGTCCCAGGGAATGGGCAAGGGTGGACCTACAACCAGGGTATCTGCCTATGTGTGAGTGCTCTAGTCAGGGTAGGGTCTCTCCTGGGACATAAGATGGTTGGTAGGTGCCTCTATGAGTCAGGATGAGGGGATGGTAGAGGAAGAACAGAATGGTCTGTGGGCTAGTGGCAGCCTCGTCACTCATGTTGTCACCTTTGGCTTTCTCTTCTTTGTTCCTGTCTTCCAGACCCGGACATGAGCCTGAAGCCTTACAGCCTGGTGCGCCCTGTGGTGGTCAAGACACCCCGTCCTGTGGTGCTGTCACCTAACTGCATTGTACCACGGCTCATCAGGAACCTGCTGGACTTGCCCACTTCTCGCCTGGACTTCCACGTGTGCCCAGCAGGTAGGCAGCTGGTGGTTGATATGTCCAAAGCTGCTTTATGAGCATGTGGCTGAGTGAGGTAGAATACACAAGTCTCCTACTTCCCAGGGATGTTCTCCCCTTTTACCTCCTGCCACTTCTTAGCCATATGGTGGAAAGCCAAGATGTTGGTCAAGGATGTCACTTTCATGGAGGCCTTAGTTCAATTCTGGGAAGAGGTGGTCTTAGTCCTGAAAGTATGAGACATGATCTCATAGGACTGTTGGAGAGGTCACGAGGTATCTCTTCAGTGGCTAAGAGTGGAGGTCTCTCAGTCTTCCCAGACAATACCTGTTGACAGGTCACCTTTTGGCGCTGAGTGTCTGCAAGATGCTCTCTCCTATTTTTAACTGCGTCCTACCCCTTTGGCCCACAGGGAAGCCAGCCCTCCCTTCTGGTCTTCTGAGGCATGGAGATCCTCTCTCTTCCCTTGAGTGGGTGGCAATGGCATTGCCTTGCTGCTCTGGGTGCCTCTTTCCAGAGATGAAGCCTCTGGCTGAGGTGTGATCTGCAGGTTGACTTCATGCCAATTCTTCCTCCCCAGGGACAAGAGGATTCAGCCTTAATGCTGTCATCCTCTCCCTTCTTCCTGCAGTGTGAGGCTGCTGGGGAAAGGGCTTTTTTCCCATAGGGAATTTTCACAGAGGACAACTCCTCCCTCCTTCCTTCTCCATCTCTCTCCTTTCACTGTGTTTAGAGTTCTCCCTTTGCCAATTGCAGGACTGAGAAATTAGTTGGTATATTTTTTTGGGGGGTGGTGGTGATGGAGGTAGTGGAAGGTCTCTGGTTTGCTGAAGAAGGATGGTTCTGCAAATTTTGTCCACTGAGCTTCTTACCTGAGTGACTTGGCCATATATCCTGTCCTACTGAGCCCTCTGCAGGGTCCCCCTCACATTGCACAGGGACATGCTTCGAAGCCCTTACTGCAGCTAGAGACTACACTGAGGGCAAAGCCTCGGTTCTTCCCTGTCAGGTTTGCCTGTTGTGAGGGAAGGCAGGTGATCTGGGAGCCTCAAGTTGTTTCTCTTTCCTTCACTGCTCATATTTTCCCTGGGAGAACTCTCTAGCCGGTGCAGTTAGTAAAAGCCAACTGATCTCCCACAGGAGCCTGCTGCCCCCAAAGGAAGCAGATGGCTTTGCAGGATCCAGCTCTGCCCGGGAAGTACCTGTGCCCACCATGCAGAGGTAGCAGTGGATGCCCAGCTACCTGGGTTGTCCAGCTTCCAAGGCCTGGAGCTTGGAAGAGCTGGAATGTGCTCAGGGGAGCTGGAACGTGCTCTGTACCCAATCCCAAACAGGCCTTCTCCAAAATTCAGTATTTTATGTCTATCTTAGGGGTTAGCAGCTCCTAAAAGCCTTGTTAGGTTCCACACTTGTGTTTCAGTGGCTGTGTGGGCAGCTGCCGAGGGCAGCAGGTAGAGCCTGGAGCCTGCTTCAGCCATGCTGGGCTGCAAAGCCTATGGCTCCCAAGTGAGGTCTTCGTGTGTGCGTTGTCTCGTATTCTGGTGGGAGTTACTGGAGGCATCTGGCAGTCATTGCTCCAACCTGGTTGCTCCTCGCTGTCCTGCCAGCTCTGCCCCCCCGGTTTTCTGCCTCAGCATCACCTCTCTGCTGCCTGGCCTTGGCTTGTCTTCTGGGTGCTGTCCTTCTACATCCCGGTAAGGGGGCGAGGGGGTGGCTCAGGCTGCCACCACAAAAGGAGGTTCAGCTTGCTCCCCATCTTCTTCCCACTCTCCCATGCCGAGGTGCATGCTCCCCTTGCTTCCCCATCCCAGCCACCCACTGGAGCCATGGATGAGCCCGCGCAGCTCGCAAACCCTGCAAAATAAATCACAAATCTGGAAAACTCAAGTGATTATTTTTCTGCTGTACCATGCTACGGAGGGGGTGAGACAGTCTGGCAGCAGGTAAGAGGGGATAATGGCTATGAGCTGGCTTAGGCTGCTGTGGTACTGCAACACAAGAGCTGCTCTTGCCCTGCAAGTTGTCTTCAGCTGCGATATCTTGCTTGTTCTGTACACAGAAAGCTGCGGGAGATCCATGCCAACATGTAATGTTGTATAATTAGACTTGCTCCCTGGAATCCATAAACAGTGAACTCGATAAGCATCAGCGCGGCAGCAAATGTGCAGGGTCTGAGGTAGAAAATACGTGCAGGAGAGAAGGGGCTGACGTCTCCCTTTTCATATCTTTTCTTGGCTCGCAGAGAAGCTGGCAGAAGGGGATCCCAGTGCTGCCCAAGCTCAGGAGCACCCTGTGCCTAGAAGTGCCCCCCAGGACCGGAGGGAGAGCGGGCGAATCCGTATGATCCGGGAGGTGATGGAGAAGGTGCCGAGCTGCTTGGTGTGGGGAGGGAGGGCCCAGGTGGGGCACCCCCATCAGGCTGGAGGAGGAGAGGAAGGGAGAGCTGAACGGGGGAAGAGTGAGGGCAGTGTGGTGACAGAGGATTTGTTTACTTGGGGGTTGTGTAATTTGGAGGGTGTTTTAGGTCCGGGTGCTGCGGGGTTGTGGAGCAGCAGAGATGGACTTTTCCCTGAATCACTGTTGAACTCAGGTGAAAGAAATGGCAGCTGGGGATCCACGAGGGAGGTGGTGGGAAATGCCATAGGCAGGCGCGATCTCTCTGCTCTCACATTCCTCATCTTCCCCAAAAGCAGCAACAGCTTTGCTCAGGGCATGCAGAGAAATGTAGGGGCTGTGGGTGACAACCATGACAAAGGGGATGTGAGGATGGGCTGTGGGTTCTGGTGGGCTCTGGGGCTGGGTTGGCAGTGATGGAATGGCTGACCCCTCTCTTTAATTCTCCCCTTCCCTCTTGGCCCTGTCTGTAAATCCCATGTTTAATGGAATTACTATTGGAAAAGCAATGATATTTCACAGTATGGGGTTTGATTTAATGTAACTGTCAGGGACTGGGGTTATTTTTTCTCCATTTTAATCAGTAAATCTATTCAATTTTCCTTCCAGAATAAACACTGCCTACTAGAGCTGGGAGTTCAGAGTGTGAGGGATCTAATTAAAAGTGAAATATACCCCATCGTTATCCATGTCGAGGTCACCGAGAAGAACGTTAGAGGACTCAGGTAAGAAAAGACGGAGTGGCATGGATGAAGGGCATCACGGGAGGAGAGACAAGCTCTTGTCTCTGTTCAGAGGGAGAGACAGGGGTTGCGGAGAGAGCACTGTTTGTGGTGGGGTTGGCTGTTGTGAGGGGGAAAAAGGGTAGGAAAACCATCTTTGTGTATGTGTGAGGGAGTTTCTGGGTGTTTTTGCCACCCTGTCTCTCTGCTCCAAAGGTCACGCTCGTCCCTGTGTTTTCTCCAGGAGCTTGCTGGGGAAGGCGGGCCAGCGGGACTCGGAGGTGCTGAAGGTGTGCCGTGGTGCGGAGCAGGCTCTCCATGCTCTGCCGTGCTCCTGGGCCCGTGTGGAGACCCATGCCTGGAGCCACGCCGAGGAGCTGCCCAAAGTGGTTCGGGGATGTATCTTCCAAGAGCAAACCCGCCCGCTGTGGATTGAGGAGGGTGACGACTGAGCTGGGTGTAGAAGAAGGCATTGCCAGCTATCGTCCCCAAGAGATGTTCTTGGAAGTCCCTGCCTCCCCAAGCTCCTCCAGGTAGCATGTCCTTCCTCCCTGAGGGGATGCTGGCAGCAAAGGCCCCCAGGGGTAGCCTAACCGGTCCCCTTGAAGCCACCAAGAACCAAGGAGTAACATGTACTGCCTCCCCTGTCGGAGCTTTCTGTATTTTACTGGAGAGATGTCTTCCACCATTATGGTGGAAACCACCCTCCTGGGCTGTTCCCCATCACCTTGGGCTGCCCTTGTCTCTGGTATATGGTCAGATTGTCAGGTGGGGAACTGTGTGGGATCAGGCTGTGTAGGAACATCTCTCACACACGTTTGTAACCCTTCTCCCATCACCTCCACCTCCCCTGCCCTGCGGCACTGTGTGCTTCAGGTCCTCTCTTCCCCTGTCTACCTCGCCTCCGGCCCCAGGGTGCAGGGAGCACGGCTCATGTGCCAATGCCCCGCTGTGGCTGGAGTGACACTAAGCTTGCAACAAACCCTCGTTTTATAGGAGCTGTACTCTTTATTGCTTGTAAATTATTAATGGAGCCTTTTATTGGCAAACTGCAATATAAAAGAGAATTAAATACCATTCATAATGGGAATGGGCGTCAGGCCATGGGCTTGTGTGTTACTGGGAAGGTTCAGATGATGCATGACAGGGTATTTTTCTCCTCTAGCTGAGGCCCAGCTGCCCAGCGCTCTGGGGGAAGGAGGGATCACTGCTTTTGCTGTTGTAGGACAGCAAGAGGGGTGGGGTAAGGACAGGTTGAGCATGCCACGGACCAAGCCCCCTCCCAGTTTCTGCTTGCCCCCTGTTTATTGAGTCCCCTCTCCCTAGTGCTAATGTTGGCCAGGTCACCCTGGGAAAGTGAGGGAAAAGCTCACTTGATGTGTCTGGCTGAGATCCCTAGAGCTTCGCATCCCTCCCTGCCCTGGTTATCCTGAAGTGACAAGCCAGCTCCCTTGTCCTCCTGGGGGACAAAAGTATGACTGAGCCCAGCTACACTGCCAGGAGAGTGGTGATCCTCTTGCCTCTCCAATGGGGTCTGTTCTCACCCTGATATGGGGCCAAGTGTGGGTTCAGACTCTGGCAGAGAGAAGATGTAGGGTTTGGGTAGTATCAGCCATGCTCACCCAGCCTAGCACAGTCCTGGCTCCTAACCAATCGCCGTTATCAGCCCTGCTATGGGAAAGAGGTGCCAGGATACCCACACCATGGAGAGGTGGTGGTTGTTGTGGTAGAGTGTCTTTCCTGGGGCATGGAAGAGGAAAATGAGGTCTATGTCTCTGGGAGGTTCCTTGGGGCACAAGGCTCCTGGGGTCAATGGGAGAAGATAGGCAACCAGCCCCAGAGAGTCAAGTCTTCCTTGCCCCTGCGATTAGGGCACTACCAGTGCCATGCCCTTTTGAAGCTCTGAGCAAAGATTAACTTGCTGATCTTCACGGGTCCCCTGCGAGGTGTTATTTCAGGCTGTAAACCAGTTGCCTGTGCCTTTTATGAGGACGAGAGTGAGGCGGGGGGAGGAAAGAAAATTAAAAGATTTTAACCTGCAGTCACTCAAATGTAGAGCAAAGTCCCAGATCTGCCCTGGAGCAATACAGCTCTGCTCCCAGGGAAGGGGGAACTGGTGTAACACATGGCTCCAGATGAAAACTCCCAAATGACATCCACTCCAGAGGATGCAGCCTGAGCATCCCAGCACAGCCAGCCCCCTGGGAAGGTGCTTGCCCTGCAGGCAAACAAAGCAGGACTCTTGTTGAGCTGATGAGAAGACAAGTCCCAAAGCAAGATCTCCTCCACCCCGGTATGGATTTGGAGATTACAGCCCGCATCTTTGCAGGGAAAAAAAAGTAGCGCTTGAGGGAAAACGCTCTGCAAGAGGCACTCTGATACAGGGCTTGACAACTGCTCCTGCCCCTGCTGGTGCTGGGAACCATCCTCAGCTTTATGGCCTTGGCTGAGGGTGGTAAAGAGCAAGACACACCACCCCCCCCCTCAATTTTGGGTAGTCAGGCTGTGCTCCCAGCTTGGTGTTTCCTAGCCCCCTCCAAAGTAAACAGATGTCCCCCAGCACCTCACTAGGGCATCAGTGTTTGTCAGCAGGAGGGGAAGGGAGGCAGAGGAAGGTCGCTGGGAGGCAGGTTGGCAGGACCCAGCTCTCCAAGCAGCAGGCGGCACTGCCTTGCCTGCTCCCAGGCTTCTTCCAGGTCCTCTATCCCTCTTGTCTCCCCTAAGACTTTCAAAATCCAGCTTCAACTTGTTCCGGACACGGGTGAGAAGCAGGGCAGAGGGCTCCAAGGCAAACATAAATGACCCCCCCGGCTGTCCTGTGCACCCCATCCCACCTTCTTTGTACCTCTAGGGGGGGTGGCTGCCTGCTCAGAGGAATGAGTCATGGGTTAGGTAACAGGCAGAATGCAATTAGCAGCCCAGGGCACCAATTACCAGCTGTAACAGCCTTGTGCAAGCCCCTGTAACGAGTCACCCAGAGCAAGATTTCTCCCTCCAGAGAGGCAACAGGCAAAGTGGCTTGTGTGCTGCCCTGGGAAGCCACCAGCCTTTTCCACGCTCCCGAGCTGGAGCAGTATGGGGTCTCTGTCCCGTGCACACATCCCCCCAATGATAGGTCAGCCAGCCCCACCCTGGGGCAGGATTGGGTACCAAATGGCCCCCCTATCCCTGGCACCCCAGAAGAAAGAAGTCTCTCGCAGTGCAAGAAGCTGGCTGTGCTCTCCTCTACCATCGGACATGTTCTGGTTTGTACATGGTGGGTCTGCCCTGGTCTGCTGCCTGGCAACATGCTCTGCACAAGGTAGCTTTGAGTCATATTTCTATGTCTTTTGGGGACATCGCTAAGCACCCTCTGCCTGTCTCACCCTTTGCCTCCCAGATGATCTCCTAGGCTGGGGCCGGGAGTTGCTGCAGGATGCCTGGGAGCCATGAAAGCTTCATTTACAGCTGCCTGGGGCTGCTGGCATGCGGCTGAAGAGCTCGGAGAGGTTAATTTCTGGTTCAGAAGCAGTGGCTAGCCATGGGAGCAATCCCAGTATTTAGCGCAGAGGCAGTGGATCAGTCATAACAGCTTCCCATCCCTGCAGTAATGTAAGGCCTGAAGGTGAATGACTCCACCCCCCCGTCCCAAATCAGCTGAAGGAAGCATCACTATTCAAAAGGGTCTAAAAATAAAACCTGCAGGGACCCTCCAAGGGGGTGTGGGAGATGCTCTGGAGATGTTCTTGCTTCAGGGGAAAGCTAGCAGTCTTGGAAACTTGGAGAAATACATGGGAGCAGGAAGGAGAAGTAGATTCAGTTGTTTCTTCCTTACAAAAGGAAAAAAGATGTACCCAGGGACAGGACTGGGGTAAAATTCTGTGTGTGAATCCTGGGGGAGCTGAACAGATAGATTTGCAGGGAGGTCTTCTCTGTGTGCCTGGAAAGTGTCTGTGTCTGGGCACATGGTGGGAGTGTGGAACAGAAGGACCCTGGTCCCTGCGTTGACCCTCTTTTTTTAAGCTCCTGTGCGAACGGGGTGGGGGGGCTTTGCTACATGGAGCCATGTCCCCACCACGTTTCCCCTGAGTCCCCATCTTATTACTTTTTATTTTTATTTTTTTGGTATGCTGAGATTGGATGCCCACAGCTTGCAGCTCCCTGAGGAGGCGCTCTGATTTTGGCAGCTTATGTAGAACACTCCCATCCTGCTGTCCCCACGCGCGCTGCCACAGGGAAGCTGGGGTGGGGGGGCGAGTATCGTCCCCTTCCTGGGCTGTTAGCTTCTCTGTACCCCCCAGCTGCTCTGTAAAGTGGCCTAGAGGTAGTGGGAAGGGGACCTTCATGGTCATCCGCTCCATATCCAACTGAGCCAGCAACATCATGCAGCAATCTGTGGTGCTGACCCCAGAATTTCCCGTCTTTGTCTTGGGAGGGGCTCTCACACCTTTTGAGGGTCTCTGATATCCCTATCCATGGGGAAGGCCTTCTCCATGCAAGACTTGCTCAGCTACACTCAGCATGCTGTGTATCATGGCCACAGACTGCTCTCCTGGCCTTGTTGGAAGCCAGAAGGCTGGGGTGAAGGTAGCACAGGGGAGATGTACAGCTGTACCCAACGGTGGCGGGGAGAGGTGGTGATGGTGGTGGGAAGGAGTTAGAGGTGCGAGTTTCCTCCTCTGCCTGTGGTGTTGTCTTTGACAGCAGAAGAGCCACAAGGAACAAGTTGCTGAGGTCAGCTCTGCTACAGGGGGCAAGTATCTTGGTGGGATATAAACCCAGTGCTGAGCCGTGGGCATTGAAAGGGAGGCAGCAGGTCCTCCCTTGCGCTCTCTGGTTCTGGTGTACCTGTTCTGTGAGTGTCACTGGCTCTGCAGCCACCCGGGCAGCAGGCTGTCCTTGGGCATCCCTGGTGGGGGTGTGAGACAGGGAGGGGTCATGGCTGGATGGGAAAGGGACCTTCAAGAGTGGGTTTGAGGAGATGGGTGTCAGAAATGGGGGTCAGACCTTCATTTGAGACTCTGGAGCATGTGGTGGGGTGGGCAGCAGGGGACTCATGGTCCTGCTTTGGGGAGGCAGGGTGGGGTTAAAGGGCAGGGGCAGCAATTCGGAGCAGTGCCCTTAGGAATAAAGTCTAGTGCTGGGGGAAATCCTGGGAAAACATCGTTCTTCCCAAGAACAGTGTAGGACCCCACACCTTAACTTCACCCGAGCCCCCATGGGTGCCACCTTCCCCTCCTCCTGCAGGAGCTGCAGAGATGGGGCTGGGCTATCACAGAGGAGCAGGGCGAAACAGTCCAGCAACAGGTTTGTCTTCCCAGATCACCTCGGAGATATCCCAGCCTGGCTATCCCCTGCTGAGGCAAACCCACGGTCGGACCCAGGGCTCTCCCCTCTCCATCCTCCACCCCCCCCCCATCCTCTTCCTCCCCCGGGGCTGGCGCTCCGCCCCGTTGCCCGGAGGCGGGACCGGGGCCCGGGACGGCGGCCGGGGCTGGCAGGGACCGAGAGCCCGGCTGCACGGAGGGAGCAGGTGGGGAGGCAGCCCCGCTGCTCCCATGGCACCCAGCCCCTTCCCCGCACCCCTGCACCCACCGCTCGCCTCCACCCCACAGCCCCTGGCTTGGGCGCAAGGGCTGGTGTCTTCTGGGCTACTGATGCTTTTGGTCTACACTCCCCACCGATGGCTCTGATGTCCTTTGCTGCCCCTTCGACCCCCAGCCTGGGACCCTCAGCCTCTCCGCCGGCGGTGGGGATGCTTGCTGTCCTCCTGGCAGGCTGTGCCAGCCACCTGCCAGTCTCCTCGGAGTGTTTTCCCATCACGTGTCGCTGCCTCGCTGGGCCATCAGACCCTCTTAGTCTGTGAAAATTCCCCCCGCTTCACCAGTGTCCTCCGGGGCTGCTGTCTCTTTGGCTTTCTGCTCTTCACCCACCCTATTCCTTGGCCACATCCTATTCAGACCTTGCTCTCGGCTGGTCCTGCCCCTTCGGAGGCTTCGAGAAGAGCGGACAACTTCACGTGGAGGTACGGGCAGAGATCGTCCTCATTCAATAGGACACTGGCTGCGGCAGGAACAATTGGGGAGCCATGGGCTGTCGGCTCATCCGCGGTCTCTCCGGAGCCGCAGTCTTCCTTGTCAGCGTGGCTCTCCTCTCCGTGCGGCACCGTGGGGCTCAGGAAACAGCTCAGTACCCAGGACTCAGGGAAGGAATGTTGGGGAAGCTGGAGCGACGGAGCAAAGCCAGCCCAGAGGATGGAGGTGGTGGCGGGGGACAGAAGGACCTGCAAGTCCATCCTCCGGAGGGATACAGGACTGAGGGAAGCCTGACCCTTGGGGATATTTTCATAGCTGTGAAGACAACCAAGAGATTTCACCAGAGCAGGATGGAGCTGCTCCTGGACACGTGGATATCCCGGGCCAGAGAGCAGGTGAGTGTGTGGATTCGGACAAGAGAAGGGGTGTTTGGTAACGGGGCAGGGACGGGGTGTCTGTGCGGGTGAATAAGGGCCAAAGGAAGGGGAAGCTGGGCACTGCAGTCCCACCCAGTATTTTGCCTCATTTTCCCTAATTCTCACTTCTGTTTATGTTGAAAGGGGGATGCTGCCCAGCAAAATGTTTCACTGGTAGCTGCTCCATGGGAAAGGCTGGCAGAGAGGATGGAGAGCTTGTGTGGGCTCTTCCCAAGAAGGCTGGCAGGACAAGTGCTCTTAGCAGGCATCACCTACCCCTAAACTAAGCCAGACTCTTTCAGCTTGAGGTGGAAGGGATTTAATTTCCTTTTTTTTAACCAATAACACTGGGGTGTGTGCAGACTGCCTGAGCCACAGCAGACCAAGAGCGCAGCCTGTCCTGGGTCTGTATGAAATGGTGGTTTTCTACCTCCTAGTGCAATGAGTTTGCCAGGTTTTGAGTTAGGTGGCTTCTCCTGGCCCTCCACCAGGATACCTGCATCGCACCTGGGCACTCTTCACCCCCGGGATGGTGTGGTGCAGAGGGCAAAAGAGCAAGGCAGGAGGATCTGGAGGACCTCCTGGAGTGCAGGAGGGGTGTTTGCAGCCCTGATCACTCCCCAGCACATTTGGACAACCCATGCCTTGCTTTCTTGGGCAGATCTCTTCATGTGCATGATCTTGAAGTGACGTGGGTGTGTATTGAATTTTTTAAAGTTTTTTTTTTTTGTTTTTTTGACTGGGGGGCCTAATGTTTCCACCCTTTGCTAAAGCAGAGTTTGGAGAGTTTCCTTCCTGTTAGAGGAGCTGATGTGGGGCACCACGTTGGTGGTGCTGTGCAAACTGACTTACTGGTGGGCAGAAGTACTCCCCAGAGCCTGAGTACTGCTCTCCCTCCCTCCCTCGCAGAGCTGCTCCTCAAGAAAGAAGAAATCCTGTGGCTGCCCCCAAAGGGGTGGATTTTTTTGCCTCTGCCTGTGTGTGATGGGCGCTTAAAAGACAAATTCAGGTTTCAGTGAGGGAGGGGGACGGGGGTGGAGGTATCGGGTAGGAAAGCGCTTGATGCAGGGTTTTCTGGGTAAGGGTGGTTTTCCACTTCATGGTGCTGCAATTGTCTGGTCTGCTGCGGTTGTCACAGGAAGCCATGTCCTATTTTGAGCACGCTTCCTCTCCTGTCTATGTGTCCCTCAGCATCTGAGGTGCCCTGCTTCCTCCCCCAGATGCACTTCTCCTCTCTGTCCGACCTCAGCCCAGCAGCTCTTTGGAGAAACCAAACTCAACCTCATGGCTGCACTGGCATTAAGATAGGGTGGCTGGGGCTTTTGGAGTGGGATTTTAAGGAGCAGATCATCTTTCCCTCCTCATGCGTTTGACAAACAGGTGCCTGGCCGTTCCACTGTTGACATGAATTAGATACCAGCCCCCCAGATTCATCTGACCCTCTCTGTTGGGCAGGCAAACTATTTCCAAACGTGGGAAGAGGTGTTGAATTTTCCATGCTGCTGCCAGCCTCTCGGAAAGCTCCACAGGCTCAGCAGGAGAATAGGAAGGAAGGGTAGAGTGGGAGCATCAGTCATTTTTAAACAGAGTATTTTCATTGTTATCAATTTTTGTGGCAAGCTCAGCATTTTCCTCTCCCCCCCTCAATTTTCCATGTTTTTCTTCTGCTTTTTTTACTAAACGTCCTTTTACTTGAGGGCAGGGGAACGGGGGCGGGGAGGGAGGTAAAGAGAAGTACGTGAAAGTCAAAAGCCTTTTTTTTTAAAAAAAAAATCACTGCTCCTAGAGGGTTATTTTGGAGGTAGGGGAAAGGGTTAGTTATGAAAAATTGACAATATAGAAACCTTGCCTAGCAAAAAAAAAATTTAAAAAGAGCTCTTAGTGTAGCAAAAGACATTTAATTGTTGTGGAGCCAGGGGTAGGGCACCAGACCTTCTGTTATTGAGTCTTTATGGAGAGTCATAGGCTTTAAGGGCCAGTCTTGGAAAGATCCAGGTCTCAGAAGCCCTAATACGCAGAGGCTGCCTTCTCCTAGGGCTGGTCCACTGTCTTGCTGTCTTACCCACCCATACTCACGGCTGGAGACTGATTCAGTGGGTCCTTCTCTGCTGGTGGCAAGTGGGGAAATTTTAGCAGCTGGCCGTCTGCTGATGCCAAGCCTGGTTTCAGAGCTGATTACCTGCATGGTGTCCTCCCGGAGGAAGTAACCCAGACCTCGCAGGTCAGGCTTAGGTGACTGGAACAGGAGGCAGGAACAGCTGTGGTTTTTATGGCTAGAACAGACTGTACGGGAGCCAAATTAAAAGTACTCTATGTTGGACTCTGTCGGGGCAGACAATAAGAGAGAGAGACATTTTCCCTGAAACTGCACTGTTTGAACAGAAGAGAAGATAAGCAGCTGGTGGGAGATGGGGAAGGGGAAGTACGAGGTGGGCACTCTTTGCTGGACCATGCTCTGCCTCTTGAGAACTGATCCACATGACAGACTTTCCCTGGAGCTTGGTGTGGAAGTCATTTCAGCGAAAGGTCTTTTCCTCAGAAAAGTTTTCGTCTAAACAGGAGTGTTGGTTTTCATGATTGTTTACTTGATTGATACTGGACAGTATCTTGGAGTGGCTTACATTCTTGGCCGCAGTAGTTTTGATGGAGATAAGTCTAGGTTTCTGATCTGAAATGGCATTTTGTGTGATAATGGGAACTGATTCTAGCATCACTCCTCCTTTCAGAAACCCAGACATTCAACTGATTGAAATTAAACCTTTGAACGACCTATCCTGAACTGGCTTTCACATTTTGGGTGTTGTGAACACACCATAGATTTTGAATCTGTTCTCCAGGCGGGACACAGCAATAACCCTGCTGAGGTTTTTGCATTTTGGAGAGAGTTTCTTCCCAGAGAAGGGATACTCTGGGAGCTGGGAAATGAACGTGGCCCTGGATTGTCAGATTCCACATTGTTGTTCCCTTTTCCTAGTTTTTCCTTGCTAGGCTACTTTCCCAATTTTAGGTGAGGACATCTCAAAGTCTGGTGTTTATCCTTTGCACGGGCTCTTATGTTCATGGAGAGTTGCCAGGCAAAGCCGTTTGAAACCGGTGGCTCCATATCACTGCTGGCCAGCAGACATCCTTCTTTATCCAGCCATCTTCTCTGCTGTAGATTGGAAGGATGCCTTCCATGCGGCATCCCTCCTCAAGCCCAGATCGCCTGCCTTGCAGCAGCAGTGACAGCCACCCTGAGCTGCTCTCAGTATGTATGGGAGCTGGGCTCTCTGATTTCCCCCCACCCCTGGCAGGAGGAACCGTGCTGGGAGCGATGTGGGGCAGAAGGCGAGTGGGAAGCTGTGGCTGAATGGAGGCTCCTTTAGCCCACAGGATGCCTGCCAGAGTGGGCAGCCTGTGGACACTGAGGTGCCGTGACAGGAGATCCTGCATGGCCTCCATAGGTGGTCCGGTGGAGAACATGAGGGTGGACATAGTGGGGAGGCTGCTTCTGTGCACCCCATTTGCCTGCAAGGGGCACCCAGAGGACACTGAGTGTTCCTCTGCTTGCACATCCCCAGAGGGGAGAGTAGGTCTGGCTTGGCCAGAGAGACCTTCTGAATCTCTTCCAGGCTACATTAGTATGGACAACAGCAGCTGGTGCCTCCTTGAGAAAGACTTGTCTAACTGGGCCAACTGCTCTCCAGGCAGGTTTTTAGCTGGGACTTTCCTCTCTCTCTCTCTCTCTCTCCCATTCCAGCCATCATGTGTGGCTTTGCTGGGGGACACAAGGCAACAGTTGCTCGGATGCCGGCAGCAGCTGCTGTTCCAGATTTCCCACTCTCAGAGGTATTGAGGGATGGAGAGATGAAGATGTAGGCAGCTGCCTGTGCTGTTGTGATCTCCTTGAGGACAGAGCCAGGGCACACACACCAGCATCTCTGGAATACTGCAGCCAGGTGTACCATGGAGATCAGAGTTCGGGAGAGCCAGAGAAATGAGATTTACCTAGACCCCACGCTCATAGTGCCTTTTTCCACTTCTTTTGGAGAGTAGGGTGTTCCTCATAGTGACAATGCTTCTTCACCCCTGGGTTCCCACAGAAACATGTTGGATGTCTGCAAAAAAGTCTTTCCCTTTCAAGAGGAAAGTAGGAACCTTGGAATATTTTCACAAGTAGAAAATCTGGGAAAAGATGTGGGTTCGCATTTTAAGTCAATCAGATATGACGTTTATTAGCTGTTTTGATATCTGTAAGCAAGTCATTTCCAGCAAAAACGTTTCTGTTTTTTTGAAAATGTCAGAAAGTTTCAATGGTTTCAGAATCTTTTTCATAAGGTGAAATATTTATCATAGTGGAAATTTCTGGCTCTGACACACTAGCGAGGGAAATCCCATGCTGCTGACAATTCCTGCCTTGCCTAAAGGTCATGTTACGGTCCCCTGACCCAGAGCGACAACTCTTTTACCTGAGACTTAGCTAATTGCTTTTTGTCCTGTAATCACCTTGAAAGTGGTTTTAATTAAGAGACTTTACTGGTGGAGCGGGGTAGGAATGTATGCATGCTGAGTTGCTGCAGCTCAGCTGTTGGAGGGTAATTCACCAAGTCTCTGTGGCACGTGTGTTTGAGATCATGAAACCATCCTGATGCCTCTGCTCAAGCCAGGTGGTCTCTGAGGGTCTTTCATTGCCTTCTTTTCATGTGCAGAATGTTTTTCTTGCCACATTCTCCTGATTGGAGGCACGTCTCCCAGATGCTGGGTGGGTGTGGGGAGAAGCAGAGACTCTCGTTTCCTCCTCGGAGCCTTTGGGAGCAGTGATGGCTCCTGGAGCTATTGTCTGCCTGCCTCGTTCCCTTTGTCCCTGCCCAGGTGCTGCGTTTAACCAGCCTGTGGGCAGCTGGTGGAAACACTGTTTATGGCTCGCGACTCCTTTTTGATTTCATGAAAGCTCATTTTCTGCCTGAGGAAAGCTTTTCTCCACCAGCCCTCATCCCCGCCTGGCCCCAAAAGAGGGGGAGATGTGCCATATAATGGCAGTGAGGGGGATTAGAGAGGCCGGGGGGTGGAGGAAGAGGAGGAGGCGGGAAGCAGCAGGGGTCTGCGCACACTTAACACACAAACACATGTTCTCCTTTTAACCAAAGCACCACTCAAGCACGGGTGCTTTCATTTTTCTACCACTGACACCAAAGCCAGGGCTTCCTCAACCCCTCACTTGGTGTCCCAGGTCCCCTTCTCCTGTTCCTGAGATGGCAGGGTCAGGGTGGGGGGAAAATGAAGTCACACAAGTGTTGATGACAGTGCCATGCAGGAAGGGGAAGCACGGCCACCCCTCTGCTGAACTGCTGCCTTGGAGGGGGAATGGCAGCAGGGGATGGAGTGGGGTGACCATGGCAAGCGTGACCAGCTGCGGGGAGAAAAGGGTGGGTGGCCAGGAGCAGCACCAGTTCCAGCCCTGAGAGTAACCTCCTTTCCTTATTTCCCCAGACCTATGTCTTCACTGATGAAGAAGATGATGCCCTGAAAAGGAGAATGGGTAATGACCTGTCCTATAACACCACCTCCCAACCTGCTTTCAGCCTCTGAACTGTCACAGCCTTGGGAAGGGGGTCCAGCATGAAGGCTGGGTCTCCTATGCCAATGCTGCCTCTTGAAGCACATCCCTCACCATGTCCCATTGGAGGACCCCAAGCTGCAGTGATGATGATTTAGTGTAGCTGGCTTACCCTAGGACATGCAGCCAGCTGGAGGCAGGATGCCCTCTGCCTTAAAGCATCCTTGGGTGGAAGAAGCCCATCAGAGAACCCTTCAGCCCCAGCACCCTGGCTGGCAGTGGGCAGGGTGGAAGTGCAGTTGTCAAGTGTCCTAGTCTTGGCCAAGATGCTTGGCTTTCTCTAGGTTTTATCTCCTGGTAGGGGGAAGGATGGAGCCTACATCACTGCAGACTTGGATGCCTATCTGAGGGGCTGTGAGGAGGCTGTCTGTGAACACACCTCTTCCCTCCTGCCCAGAGGTCCTCCCCACGATCATGTGAAGCAGACCAGCTCCAAGCTACAGCCTTCTCTCTCCCGGCAGGTGACCATGCAGTCTTCACCAACTGCTCTGCTGAGCACAGTCACCCAGCCCTCTCCTGCAAGATGGCCGCTGAGTTTGACGCCTTCCTGGCCAGCAGCAGGAGGTGAGGAAGGGCTGCTGTGGGGGGACTTCTGAGAGGAAGAGGCACCTTCCTTTCCACAAACTTCTTGTGTCTTCATTCCCATCTCCCTCCAGCTGGTTTTGCCATTTGGATGACGACAACTACCTGAACCCTCGGGCCCTCCTGAAGCTCTTGTCCTCCTACTCTGCAACGTGGGATGTTTACCTGGGGAAACCCAGCCTGAACCGACCCATCCGAGCCTCCGAAACGCTGCCAAACAACCAGACGGTACAGCCCATGGTGGTGGTGTGTGGGCCAATGGGTTGTTTTTAGTGCTCTGGTTCATTGGCTGTAGATGTACCCAATGAGAGACAGGTCTGAAGAGCAACAGGCAGCAGCTGAAAACTCTCTGGCCTTGTCTGAACATTGTTTTAGGTGTTGACTCAATCCATTCTACCTAGGGAGAGTCCCATGTTGCTGCTGTGCCTTTGGGTACTTGTCTGCCAGGAGATAAGCCTGGCATGGGCAGCCCACCTGCTGCTGCCAGCAGGAACTTGGCAGCTCCAAATATGAGGAGGTCAAAATCCATGCTGTACTGCTGGCAAGTCCTTCTTCTGGGCAGCAGTCAGGGGTCTGGAGTGACAGTAGGTCTGTGTTTGTTCTGGCATCAAAGTTGGGTTTCCAGCATTCCCATCTCGGGGAGTATGGCATTGTCTGAGCCTCTGCCATTGATTTGCTCTTTCTCTCCAGAAATCTGTGCGCTTCTGGTTTGCCACGGGAGGAGCT
This sequence comes from Calidris pugnax, assembly GCF_001431845.1. Lineage (NCBI taxonomy): Eukaryota > Metazoa > Chordata > Aves > Charadriiformes > Scolopacidae > Calidris > Calidris pugnax. The sequence goes on along the minus strand of NW_015094506.1, from coordinate 3,322,850 downwards.
GGGTTCTGCATCAGCCGCAAGCTGGCAAGCAAGATGGTGCCATGGGCCAGGTGAGCTGAGCAACTGGTGAGTATGGGAGCCTTTGGAGATGAGGAACACGGCTGCATATTAGTTCCTGGCAGTATCAGGTCTGAGTTTGTGTATGTGGTGTTTGCAAGGGTGCAGAGTGCCACATGCTACACATGTGCAAGCACATGGGACTGGAGGAAGGATGGTCTGCCACCTGATTGAAAAGGGAAGAGGAGGCACGTCAGCAAACGTGGTCATAGAATGACATACTCCCCTGTCCCCAGTTGCTTTCAGTTCTTGGTTATTCCCCCACACTCCTTCCCATCCCTTTCAGCTTTCTCTGACTCTTCCTAAGTGCTTTCCCTGTCTGCCTGTCTCCTCTCCCCTTAATCTCCCTCTTTCTAACCTCCCTCCTGAGCTAATTTCCCATTCCCCCACCCAAACCCTCTTCAGCTTCTTACAGTTGCCACTGTCATTTCCTCAGCTTGGTGCATGGGGAATAGATGTAGGTCCCAGGTCTGCAACAAGATGATATTTTCCGTGATGCCCTAGGTTATATCACAGGCTATATGCACATACATTGATAAGGAATGGCCGTTCCAGCCTTAACCAGACCTGTGCATACCCAGAAAGACAGATCTCATCCACACCAAGTGGCTGGTTTAGCTGAAGCCCATGATATGCATTTTACGGTAGACCTAGACGGGAGGATGGTCTGTGATCTAGAGTGAAATGAAAGTGGCATGTGTAGATAACGCCTAACATGTTATAAAGTCTGCCACTACTGTGTTAAAATGCTTAAACCATGTTTGAACTAGCTGAGAGTCATTATAGTAGACAGTGCTTCATGCTGTGTGGCTGCTTCTAGTTACAAGAGCCTTAAAATTGGGTTTAGCCTGTCATCAAAGGATAGCTAAACATCTGCTGTTACATTACAGCGGAGCCATGGATGACTTATTCAAACTGTAAGACTGTTCTTTTTCTTCTTCCTCCTGGATCTGGCCATGTGGTCCCACCGTATCTTTTGTGCTGGCTTGTCTGACCCCTCAGGGGCTGAGTGTAGCTCAGCAAACAGGTAGAAAAATGACTCTGCAAAGTCTGCAGCTCTCTGCATCAGCTCACTGAGGAGCTGGATATACATTAGGGACAGCACTAGAGAATTGGTGGGACAGTATAGCTGGGAGTGGTCAAAGAGCAAACACATTCCCAAATCTTTGCAGTTGGAACTCAGGGACTTCTTGCCTCGTTCCGAGATTTACTCTGGCTTTCAGTTAAGTTGAGTCCTTCATTTGTCTCTCGCCCAAGTGGATGCCTATATCCTCTCCTCCCCTTGTCCTAACCCACACAACCCTACTCTTTTCCAGTGGCAGGAACTTCCTGAGCACTTCAGAGCTCATCCGCCTGCCGGACGACTGCACCGTGGGTTACATCATTGAGTGCAAAGTCGGGGGGCAGCTGTTGCCCAATGAGCTCTTCCATTCCCACCTGGAGAACCTGCAGCTTATCCCCCCCTCTCGGCTCACACAGCAGGTGAGGAGGGGAACTGGAGCAAGAGGGAGGTGCATGAGGAAGGAGAGGTGAAGGAGGGGAGCTGATAGGGAGCACATTGCCCCGTTGGTCGCACTGATGTGGATTGAATGAATTCCCTGCTCTTTTGAGGAGGTTTTCCTGACAAATGCTTCTTTGAAATAGGGAGCAGATGTTGCTGGCATCACAGATGCCAGTCACAGTGCCCCTGGGGTCAGTGGTGGGGAGGAAGCATATGTATGGGGAGTGATGGGAGGATTGAGGGCATCCCTGGGGAAATGTGGCACAAGGACAAGCAGAAATGATGACTGATTGGGGAAGGGGCTGTGAGATGGCATTGTCTGCCTTGCATGGGGAGATAACAATGGGTGTAGGGGGCTTGGAGAGGCAAAGGACTTGCATGGTGGACCACCATGGGAAGGAAGAGAGGAGAGGTAGAAGGCAGAGGCCAAGCCAGCAGAGAAGGAACTGGAATGGCAGCTTCTGTCACCCAAAGGAAGTTTCTTGCTCCTGAACTCACCTCATCCTCCCTGCACCTTTCTCACTACCCCTCTATGTAGGTCACCCTCAGCTATGGTGTCTTTGAGAACAAGCTCAACGTTATTGAACTCCGTGGCCCCTTCTCACCCCAAGAGGATCCCTCAAGGTACGGGGCACGAGTGCTCTGGGTGTTGCTGGGGTGTGAGGTCTCAGACAACAGGCTGGGAGGGGGAGGCAGCCAAATGGGGTCTAGAGTGAGGGACAGAAACCTTGCATGGCTTATTGAGTGAGGAGCATACCAGCGTTACGCTGCTTGTGAACACTTACAAACTTTGCAAACCTTTTTGTGTGAGTGAGAAAAAAAGGAGTATCAAAACATTTTGTTTGGACAATTCCTGAGCCAAAAGTATTGTCATTTATTTCACATTTTGAGACTGAGCAAGCTAACCTTTTACTTCTGGGACAGGAACAGAAATGTTCTTTTAAACTGAGGAAAGGAAATTCTGCTTGCTTTTCATTTTTTTGTTTTGCTGAGAAAACTGAAGGGAAAAGAGGAAAAGGTTCACTTCAGGCTCACTGCAAATAAAAGTGTTACCTTCTCTGCTTTGAGTGAACAAACCTAAAGTTGTTATTTGCAGAGCATGGGTGGAAAGCTCCTGGCTGGAGATAGGAGGGGTGGGAAGCAGCTAGGTGATGAAAAGAGCATCAACAGAACCACGTAGCTGGGGCTGGTGCAGGGCCCATATCCCTGCCCGTGATCAGGATGAGCCATGGGCTTGTGCTACATGGGTAGAGCTGAATTTAGGTGTCGGAGGGGAGCTTGGCTGCTTAGCTTTGCTGAGAAAAGGCATCTTGAAGTGAACAAGTCCTGGAGCTCTGTAAGGTGGGGTGGGTGCCCAACGTAGGATGGGACATGAGGGAGAGGTCTTCCATTCTCCAGCTGTGTTCAGGTGTAAAAAACTGTCACCTGACCTTCCTTTGCTCTCTCCCCAGCAGGTTTCGATCACTCCACTGCCATCTCTATCCCGACACCTCCTGGTGCTTGCAGGCTGTTGGCTGGTGATGCCTGAGCCTCATCTACAGTGGTTCCTGGTGACATCCATTCACCTTGTGCATGTAGGGGGTGGGACACTAAAGAAGCTTGGTGCTCCCAACTTTCCCTTTTCTATGGTGGTCTTGAGGATGTGTGATGGCTTTTTTTGTCCTTACTGAACACCAGTGACACAGGGCAAGAGACGAGATCTGTGCGAAAGATGGATAACACGGGCTGCACACATGGATGCTCTTCCCATCTGTGGTGGGATACATGCAAGGGATAGGAGCAGTATGCCTTCCTGAGCAGATCAAGGAATGGGTGGTGACTGCTGGGCATGTGAGTAGAGGTGGGGACCTGCTGCTGCTCCTTGCTGTGGATTCATCTTGCTGGACTAGAAATGCACTGGGTATGGCTAACCAGTGCCCAGTTGGGTAGATGGCTGATAGTGTGCCTTGGCTCCAGCCTCTCTGAGCAGGTCCTCTTCCTCCATATCTGCCTGTGCTTTCCCCACCGCCCACTCTTCCCAACCTTGACTGAGTCTCTGCTTAGTTAAGGTCTAGAGAAATGGAAAATGTGACCATTTCTGTGCTGAATGAGTGCTGGGAAAGCATAGTTCTTGCCTGGCAGAGGGGAGGTGGGCAGGAAGTACAAAGAATCAGGAATCCCCCTGCCTGCTGGGATAAAGAAGAGAGCGTGGGGTGGGGAGCCAGGAGGAGACAGATTGAGATGAGGCCAGTTTCTGCACTGAACATGGAAGGCTTGAACTTGCATGTCCCTGCATTATTTCTCTCTTTTTACCTACATGATATGGGGTCAGGATAATCTCTTGCTCTAATTACCAACCTGTCGTCTGAGATTAGACTCCAACTCTTACCTGTGAGAGAAGAGACATAAAGGATTAAGACTGGCTGAAAAAGAGGAGAAAGGAAGAGATGGAGAAGGAGCACTCAGGAGCGGATTAGAGGTTACAGCTTTATAATCTTCTCTGTGCCCCGACCAAAAAAAATTAAGTCATGAAGGAATGGAAACAGCAAGGCAAAGAGCTTTTTATCTCTGTGTTTCTTTCCTCCAGATGCTAAGAACAGCTTTCTGCCTTCCCACTGTCCCTGCTGAGCCCAACAGGGGGAAGGAGCAGGCCCAAATAGGTTACAAGATTTCTGGCATGTTTGTGGAGGCTTCTTTTCTCAGTACAGAGCCTGGCATGAAAGCTGGGCAATTCTGCTTGCTGGGGAATGAACTTTGGCACCATTTTGTCCTTGTACACACGGTTAAATGGCTGGGGGAAAGCGATGCAGGGAAAGCTGGAAGGCAAAGAGGCTGTTTTAAATGGCAGGTGGTGCCACAAACAGGTATTTCTCTTTAAAGAGCCTTTCAAAACACGCTGCTGGGATCTGTGAAAGATTCCTGTAATCTCCAGATGAAAGGACAAATGCCCTTTCTCCAAAGAGCTGCTTAGCTTTGATGCTGCTGATGTGACTAAGCCTGCTGCTGGTGGGCTGGAAGAGCCAAGGGCGACTATCACTGTGCCTCGACCGTTTTGAAAACTGGCCAATGTCGCCTCCTCCCCCCTGACCCCCAAGCACCAGCATCTCTTACATGGCACACATGAGGTTTAAAGGAAAGGCGTCAGAACAACCTTCCACCTCTGCAAAGGAGGATGTGGAAACAAACGAGCACTTTAATTTCTGGAGAAGCAGAAAGAGGAGCCTGTAGAGCTGTTTTCCAGCCTGATCACTCTTACCAGCCTTTAACCAGCTTGTGAAGCAGCAGAAAGCCCTGCTTTCTTCTCTTGCACAACATGCCTTTGAACTGGAAATTCATCCAGAGGAGGGACAGGGGTTAACTGATGCCAATGACCATTCCTTGGGTCATGCAAAGCACTTGGCTCACACAACTACAAGGACCTAGGAACAATGCGGCTCAAAACAGAGACACCCAACTATTTGAAGACAGGTGCAGCATAAAGAAGTCCTGCCCCACAGGGCAAATGATTTGGTTTGAACTTAACCAGAAGACAAAAAATGCTTCTGTGTGAAGAAGTGGGAGTCTTCACGAGAAATCTACACTACCCGGATATCTTATTTTCCCATTCAAACTGTCAGCTGCATTGTTAATTGAGTCTCTGTGCTAAAAAGCCAGTCAGTCCTATCTGTAGATATCCTGGTGACAACCAAAGCATAATGTGATTCGTGTGCCTGGAGAAGAAACTGATAGTTTCCCTCCTTTCCCTGGGGAACAGGAAGGCAGAGAACCTGGAAGCCTGCTTTGGATCCTGGTCCGTTTTGGCCTGGTGCCTTTTGCATGGCTGAAGATCAGATGTTAAATGGGTTGAGTCCTTGAGTGGCTGCATGGGGACTGGTTTAAGACTCGGCTTCATTGCTGGAGCAGTTAAGTGCCACTTATGTGGAAAATGTCTTGTCTCATAAGGAAACCGAGAACAGACGAGAAGATGTCTGGGGCAGGGCTTCTCTTGGGCTGTGGAGAGACGAATGACAGAGAAGTCCTGTTATGCCTGTGACGACAATGCGCTGGAAAGAAAATAGCTTCTCGGAGTCGACAAAAGAAACCAGGTTTTCTCTAAGAACAGAGAGACAGCTTAAGGGGACATTCACCACATGAAATCTGATCAATGTTAAAACCTGAGTTAAAATTAGTTTCAGGAATGGTTCCTGCCCCTGAGGCTTGCTGTCAGATGTTGTGGTTTTACAGTCTCATTTTCCTAGTTTATTAAAGTGTTTAGCTGCTTGGGAAAATGAGAAACAATCTCACGTGAAACTTTTCAGGGGACTGTCTGTTTTTATTCTCCTTCATGATTTTCTGATGTAACCGTTAAAGTTTTTGGAAAGGTTCCACTGGGTCTATTAATTTTTTTTTTTCTTTCTCTTTTTCTTTTTTTATATCCCTCTCTCCTCCTCTCTCTCACACTCCCTTTTCTTATTGCAGGAAAAAAAAACCCCAAAGCTATCCCAAGAACGAAAAGGGATGGAGATGTGGTCTTTTTATTTTACTGGGAAAAATGGGGTCAAAGTCAAAGGTGTTGGCATGACCCTGCTGTTGTACAACATTAAGCGTAGTTCAAGGTTTCAAGTGCAGAGACCTTCGCCTGCCCAACACCATAGCAACCAACACTATTAATGATGTTTAAGCTGTATACTGAAGATTCAGAAAAAGGAGAAGGAGGGGGAAAAAAGCAGTTACAGTATTTGAAATGTAAAATATTAAGTGAGGCTTTCATGCTAACAATATCCTTTCTTTGCTTTCCCTGTAGCTGTGAAGAATTTTTATAAGGAAACCCCTATTTGACAGTACAAAAAATGCTAATGACTATCCTTTCTTTAGGGGGAAAAGAGAAGTTAGTTGAAATAGGTGGGAAACTGCAGTTGTTGCTAAAGGCTTAAAGGGGTGAGAGAAGAATAGCAACGCTGTACAATGCTTCTGTCCCTGGTGCCAACTCCTCTTAACAACTCTGCTGCCGAAGAAAAACAGATTTCTAAGCCACCATGGGATTTACCCAACTCGTAACCAGATCGCAGCCTTCAGCTTCCTCCCCAGGCCTCTTGCTACAGATGCAGCCTTCGAAAGATGAGCAGTTTATTAAACAGAAGCCAAAAGGTGAGAAATAGGAACAAGAAGAAAGGAGACTGGAGGGAAAGAAACCACCAAGTGGGACCTTGGAGGAGAGCATGGGAGCAACAATTTCAGCTGTTCATTGAAAGGGCTGTTTGGGAGCTTCCCAGCAACAGTGGGAAAGGGGATGTTGCCTGGACCCCCAGCTCTGGATGTTTTTGTGATCAGGACAATTGTTGCCCACCAGTGCCAGAGGTGATGCCAGCCTGTGAGTCAGAATTCACCTTGGAAGAAGTGAGATCAGGTTGGTTGGCCCCAAACCTCTTTTTTCTCTCTTTACTTTCTTTTTTTTTTTTTTTTTTTTTTTTTTTTTTTTTTAATAACACTCCAGATAAATTGATGTGTTTTAACCTGACAGGTATACTCAATTCCTTATGGCACACTTGGCCTTGTAATTTCAAGGCTTCCTCTGCCTTTGTTTCCAATACAGGCTTTTCAGATAGTCCAGGGATGGGATCAGCAGCTCTTTTCCTACATTTATTTAATTCCTTTTGTCTTCAAGCCCTGAAAAACCCTACAAGACAGCTGGCTTGCCCTTTTGCACCACTGGCCACCAGGGCTTTACATACCTGACCACACTTCTGAGGTGGATGCAAAGGTGAAGGAGGGCGACTGACTCTTCCATTTGGTAATTGCATGGGCACATAAAGGCATGGACTATCCTTATGCTCTTCCTAGAGGCACCTGATAACCTCTAGTGCCAGAGATGGGATCTCATATGAACTGGGACTTTTTTCTGTCCCAAATACCACTGGACTTATGGCTCCACTGAAGAGGACACATTACCAGAGACTTAAGCAATGCCAAGAAGAAGAGCAGCACCACAAATGTACAAATAACTGTGTCTGTTCTCACCAGCTGATGCAGGAATTTTTCCTCTAGACTTTCTGCCCAATTACCTGAGAGGTTAAAGGAGTGCAGGGCTGAGCTGTTGTTGCTCAGCTGGCATTGCCTCTTTAGGGTTGTTCCTTGACAGCCTGAAATTTTTGTTGCTCCCTGTTTGATCCAGCTCGGACTTCAAGAAAGCTGGGAACTCATCTCTCTCCCTGTTTGAACTGTATGTGATTAATTACAGACACCAAGAATGGGCTCCTGGCCTATCTCTCATGTTTAAATTGCCTTCCAGGATTTTGCAAGGCTAAGGAGACTCTTCAGATGTTACATCTGACTGTTCCTCGGTCAAGTCTCCCTTGGTTTTGCTGGGAGCTGCATCTGATTCATAGTGAACTTTGAGAACAAATTAAAGTGAGTGCTTTGTACATGGATTTGCTAGCCCTGACCCTTCTGCTGCTGCTTGAGAACAAGACAGTGTTGATGTTAACAACATAAGAAAAAGTGCAACTAAACAGGACAATTGGATGGGGAGAGATTCAGCTATTCTGAACCCCTGCTTTCCCCATCCCACCCCTAGAAGTGGGGCACAGAGCGAATCTGCATCTGGTGCCTTTGGCCATGGTGTATCAGGTGGAGGATATACCATGAAATATCCAGCATTTACACTGGCAGAGAATCCAGCAACCCCTGTTGTGAGCCAAGGCCAGTTTGTGCTTGACGCTGGAGAGGGAGAAAAATGGTACTTACCCTGAAGCACTTACAAGGAGAGACAAGGCAAGAAGGAGGGGAAGGCTTAAAGGATTAATGGGACAGTACTGTCACATATAAGAAAGGGAACAAGATGGTCCTTGGGACAGTGAGGAGAAGAGTTCAGCAGCAAAGATCCCTCTCCACCCAGAAATACCATGAAGCAACACATCTGAAGAGTGGCTGAAACAAGCACATGGGAAGGAAGAGATGAGGGATGAAGAAAGTACTTTGGATAAGAGAAAGAAACAGAACAAAATCTATATCCTCTTCATGGCTGCGTTAGCAACTGATGAATGCTGTTCTGAGGACTGGTAACTTGGCACTTAGGGATTCAACAAAATGAGGGGGAAGATGGAAAAAAAAAAAAAGGCAAGGACCGTCTTCCCAACCCACACACTCAGTGCTTGCCTGTGGCTTCTCACTCATGGCCACCCCAGTAGGATGGGAGGAGATGCAGGACTTGGAAACAGCACCGACCTCTACTCTGTGCTGTGTGTCTTCTGCCTGTGGTCTACGAGACCACAGGTAACTAGGCAGCAGACTGGGGCAATGAGCATGATGGATGTGTTGAAAAGACTGCCCCTTCCTCACTGCCCCACATTACCATCATCTTTGGCTGCAGTGAGACTGACTGCAGAAGCTGGCCAAGCTTGTGAGGGTGTTTCTTCTAATGTGCAGGGGAGAATGCTCCTCTCCAGGGTCTCAGACAGTCCTCTTTCCCAAAGGCATGATGTGGGATGCAGACAGACAAGGTCTCTGTGCAGCTGGTAGGGAAAGCAGGGCCCCTCCATACCCCCCTCCTTTTCCCCAGCATTCAGCTAGTGTTGGACGGTGGCTGTTTTTAGAAAAAGTCACAGAATCAACAGCTGAGCTGATTTTCCAAAGGGACATATAAAACAAACAGCCTGCCATCTGCTCTATTGTCCTGGAATAGCGGATTGGAGGGTGGGGGAGAGGGAAGGAGGAGAATGAGGGGAATGAGAAACGGAGGTGGGGGTTGGGGGGAGAGGGTGGGAAAGAGGGGGGAGCAGAATAGAGGAAAAGGCAAAAAGGGGAGGCAGGGAGGTCATTGGGGGGAAAGGAAGGTGAAGGCGGAGGCTGAGGGGAAAGAGACAGAGAAGGAGGTAAAGAAAAAGGGGAGCTGTGTAAAAGAGGGGATGTGGTGAGGAGAGAAGACCAGGAGACAGGCATGGGGACAATCAGTGCTTGCTTGGAGTCACCTTAGCTGGATCTCCATCAGCACTGCGAGTCACAGGGGCAGGCACTTCCAGCACCCCTGTGCTTGCTGAACCAGAGCCTGAATGCAAAAGAAACAAACTGGACTTAGTGGCCTGGATAATCGCTCCCCTTCCACCCACACAGCCCTGCCTGCTCGCCTGCCATACTGCCTCTCCCCCCCTCTCCCTGCGTTGGCTTTTATTGAGTGCCGCAGGGCAGGGATTGAACTCCAGGTTTGGCAGCAGAATAAATAACAGCAACATTGGCCTCTCCAGCCCGGGAGGGAGGAGGGCTGGTTTTAATCAAAGGTAAATAACAGTCGGTATTCTCTGACCCTTAATCCAATTTCCTAGAACTGGAGAATAATGTTCCAACTTGGACACGTGGCGCTGGCCCACAGGAGAGGGGTGGCTACTCAGCCAGCCAGCTGCTGGGCACAGCACAGCCAAGGAAAGCAGAACTGGGGGAGATGCCACAATGCAGGTAGTTCCTCCTGGATGGTCTGGGACTGGGCTGTTTTCTTCTGACTTTTCCTTGTGAATTTTCCTTCCTTCAGTCATCTTGAAAGATGGGGCGGGTGTTCTGACAGGCAGCACATCCCCATGAAACGTGGGCCCAGTTGATTAAAGACTTCCTGATTTGTTCTGTTGACAGGAGAGTTGGGGCCCATCTGCTGCCCTGCTTCTGCATTCCTGAAGGGCATTTTGCCTTCCATGGTGACCCAGAGAATAGTGATTATGAAGGCTGAAAGAGGGTAGATTTAGATTAGATATAAAGAAGAAATTGAGGCACTGGAACAGGTTGCCCAGAGAAGCTGTGGCTGCCCCATCCCTGGAAGTGTTCAAGGCCAGGTTGGATGGGGCTTTGAGAAACCTGGTCTAGTGGAAGGTGTCCCTGCCCATGGCAGGGAAGTTGGAACTAGGTGATTTTTAAGGTCCTTCCAACCCAAACCATTCCATGGTTATATGATTCCATGAAGTTGTGCTTGTTGTTATATGGTCATGGCAGAAATCACTATGGGTTCCTGCTACATGTCAAGTGTGAGCAAGATTTCAGTGTTGGAAAGAAATGTTTGTGTTGTTACCAGTCTAGTAGCACAAGAGTCTTTGTGATTGGAGAGTTTGCCCTCTGATTTGGTGACATATTAGAATCACAGAGGGTTAAGGATGTGGTGTTATTGAGCTATCGGGAGATTACACCCCTTCTGTCAGATGTTTTTCCAACTGACTCTTAAAACATGTTGTTCAGGTCCAGAATATTGGAAAACCAAATTGCTGGTAACAAAGCACTGGTACCAGGTTGATTTCTGAAAGACGGATTTGTTCTGTAACTCTGTGCTAACACCGATTTGTAGCTGCTCATGGAGCAGCTGTGTCAGGCTCTTGGGCACTGCTTTCTCCTCTGTGGAGCAGACAACTTGCAATTCTCTGGAACAAAAATGGCCTGGTGAGGCCAGAACATGTTTGGAAAGAGGCAGAGACACATACTAGAGCTGAGGACAGAGGAGGCCAGCTCCTTTTCAGCCCTTTCATCTTGCAAAATGATCTGGCAGTCTACAGTAGCGTCTTGAGCCTCTGTGGAGACAGAGCACCTGTCCACCCTGTGCGTGGAGCATGGCTTTAAGACTGCTTTTCAGACTAAGCCTTTTGTAAGCCCCAAGTCCATGGAGATAAATCTCTTCACCAAAAGCTCCCTGGTGGCAAATGTGGCCCAACACACAGAGCATTTGTGTGACTGCTCATTCCTGGTCATATAATCTAGACAGAGCAAGTGCAACTGGGGCAGCCAAATCCATCCTCCCATCTCAATCTCTGCTCTGTGGATGCTGAGAGCCCGGGATCCAGCATCAATGGGGACAGAGAGGATCCAGACACGTCCAGGGCAACACAAGCTAGCAAGTACTGAGAGCCTAGCTTGAGGAGGAGTGTGGTCTGTCCGGCAGAGAGAGGCTAGGAGAATGGTTGATTCTTTCAGTGACCTTTCCAGACAGGTCAGAAATGCAGCTCTGGAGATGCCTCATGCTCATTCAGCTCCCCAGCCATGGGCACACAATTCAAAACCAGTCATCAATTCCTACCCTTAGAGAGTCCAGTGCTGCTGCTGGAAACACGGACGGGAGAGAGGAAGGGAAAAAAGATATCTTTTACATCTAGCGCTGGTCAGCACCCTGGACAGGGACGGACCCGCCGCCCCCCCACTCCCTCCTTTGCCTTCCCCCCCCAACTCCCTCGCCTTGCCTTCTCCTTCTCCTTCCCCTGCCTCTTCTTGCCTTCCTCTGCCTTTGCCTTGTCTTTCCTTCCCTTCCCTTGCCTTCCCCCTCGTCTTTGTCCAGGCTGGCGGGCAGCCTGCTGGTATGGCACGACCCTGCTCTGGCTTGCAACCCGCACCCAGACCTTTTTTGCTCTTGCTTAAGAACAAATACAGAGCGCTATGGCTCTGTACACAGCTGCTCTGGAGCTGTGGCTTAGATCTGGGTTATTTTTTGCAGATAAATCCTCTTTTCTATCAGATTTGACATCAGGCAATCCCTCCAGATCCCTCCCTTTCTCCCTGTCTGACTTCTCCCTTCGTTTCTCTACCCTGTGTCTCTTTCCTTCCATCTGTGCCCTTCCCTCTATGTGCCTCCCTCCCCTTTTCTTTCCCTATAGCCAGCTCTCTGTGAATATCATTTCATCTGCTCTCTTTTTGCTGCTCTGTATCTCCACATTGCTCTTTGTGTCTCCAGTGCCCTCAAATGTATGTATTTTACTGCTTTCCTTTCTGAGGTTTTTTTTTTTCCCCACTCCTTCTCCTGCTTGTTTCTTTATGATCATTTCCACAGTGCTGTGAGTTTATCAAAGAGCCCTCTCTGCCCTAGAGTTCTGCATGTTGAGATCAGGTGCAAAATACCTGGTAGGTGATTTTTTGGGGGGACCCTGCTACAGCTGATGGAGCTTGGCATCCTCTGCAGGGATCTTAACTGTTTCACACTCTGTCCCTTGCATTCCAGCTGAACTGAGGAATTACATCCAAGGTGGTGGAGGCAGAAAGCAATCACAGAGAAGGAATTAAAGCTACAGACAGCCTGGGGGAGAGTTGGAGCCACTGGCTGATGGATAGGTGGATTGGGTAGGGCTCTGATAAATTTTTTTTCCTATATCTCAGAAATACTCTGATCTTTGTTTCCTTCATGGTCTGTCCCCACACAGAACAACCATCCTAGGAATGGGGCAGAAGGCCAAAGACACCTGGATGGAAAGAGGAGGCTTGCAGAGGGTTGTGGTCAGGGCTCGTTCCAGGAATCCAGTGAGCATTTCTATCTCTCCTCTCTTTTCCTCAGACTCCAGTCTGGATAGCCCAGGCATCAGCCCTGGCTTCCACTCAGGAGCTTTGCAAGCCCTGAGATGTCCCTGCAGCAGGTCCTCAACATTGCTGCAGGACACCAGTAATGTGCATTGACTTATTTGGTAGGAGGTGTTACCTAGAGGGCTTTGGTACTTCTTGGAAATGATCCAGTTTGGGATAATGGGATCTCAATTTCAGTTGATTTTCATTTACAGGAGCCCAGGGAACTCCCAGCCTGACACCACTTTGGTTGGGATTTAGCCAGGTGGCCATGGAGAATGGGATCCATGCCAATACCTTAGGCATCTGGATTTGAGTAGTGAGGAGAAAGGAAAGACATCTTGGCTGCCTTTCACTTTTTTTTGGGTGCCTTTTAAAATGGTGGCAGTGACAGGCCCATTCACAGGTAAATGGACAACAGTACTTGGTGACTGGGTAGATGTGTTTGGAAAAATAGCAGTTGTGTTCCACCTTGCTTGCCCAACAAGCCACAGCATGACATCCAGAAGAACTCACAAACTGTTTGGAAGAGGCAATGGATTTTCTGTCAAGCTGGAGTTGTCCTCTATAAGTGACATTTACATTTTTACTAGACAAAGTTTTTCTGGACTGTGATTTTTCCAGCACTTTGGGTTAATAGGAGCAGAGGCTGGCTCCGCATTGTCTGCAGCTCGACATTTAGATGATTGGCAGCGAGGGAGAGGGGGCAGTGCTTTCAGCAGTGTTTAATGAAAAGCGGAGGCAAAGTAAAGTTTTTGCTCCATCTTGGATGCTATGAGTATACTTTTTACATTACTATAACCAAGGCCAAGGAAGAATCACATCCACTCACAGCTCCCTCCCAGGCAGAGAGCTGCCACGCATGGCATTTCAAGACCTCAAGCAGTCCTGTTGAGGGTGGCTACACTATGTTAGTCCCATGCTGAAGTCTTTTGATAGACTGCATGTCTAAGCAATGTCAGTTTTCTTCCAGTGCAGGACACAGCACTGTTCCAGTTGCTGAGGCTTCAGGACACTTTTGTTTGCTCCTTTAAAAGCAAACTCCTTGCCCTGCATATGGTTTTTTTCTGTTTGTTTGGGGTTTTTTGTTTTGTTTTTGTTTGCTATCACTGTTTTGTAATATTTACAAAAGGCAGTTCCTCATGGAAGTGCTCACAGGGCTCAGCTGCCTACCCATGACACGTGGGAAGAAGTTTCTCCTCAGGGACTCTCCTACTGGACTCATCTGGGACTCCTCTCTGCTCCATCAGCCCCCCTGGCACTGGCACGTCTAACACTTCGCTGCATCTCTCCATCATAGGCCCCCAAATACCTCAACTCAGCATCCAAGTCTCAAACCCAAGCCATCTCCCTGGATATTCCAGTTTCCATTACCTCTTTCCAACTAAAAATTTCCCTGAAGAGTAACCAGACCTGGTATTCAGCATTTCTGCAGCGCTTCAGCTTGGAAGGAGCTTGAAGAGAGCACTGCTAATTAGCTCACATCTTATCTGTCAGGTCAGTGTTATCCCTGCTTTAATGACTTAGATAGCAAAGCACAAAGTGACCAGCTCCACAGAGGTACCTGAACTCCTCGGATTCTAATCTTGCTCTCTCCTTCTCTCTTCTGTTGATAGCAATAGAAGGTCACCTCTGTTAATTCTGGATCCCTGAGATAGTGTGTCAGGTTTTCTGGTGGTGTAAATCAGCATAGATCCATAGGGATGTAAGACCCCCACTCTGTGTGCACAGCCTTGGGAGATTTCTTAGCGCAACTTGGGAATCCGCCAGCAGGTCCAAACCAGAGTGCCCTGAGTCCAGGCAGAATGATCCCAGCCTTCCCTGCTGCTTTTGCCATGGCAGATTAGGATAGTCAAAACACAGGGAGCTCTGGAGGAAAAGTCAGGATGAAGAATGAAGGCAGGCACACACCAGTGCGATAGAGGGTCCCAGCCAGAACAGGTGAATGGCCAGGATGTTTTGCCCCAGCTCTGTGGAATCATAGAATCATTTAGGTTGGAAAGGACCTTTAAGATCACTGAGTCCAACCATTAACCTCGCACTGCCAAGTCCAGCACTAACCCATGTCCCTAAGTACCACTCATTCAAAGTGGCCAGTTCACTCTCTCCCATCACAGGGTCAGCCTTCTGAATGGCACCAGCCCTCAAGGGAGAGACTGTGTTCCTCCTCAGCCCCTTTCACCACACCTCTTGGAGCAAAAAAGCAGGGGATGGGCTTTTCCTCCCGTGGAATTGGAAACGTATCCAAAAAGCCCCTGGGAGTCCCTGCCACATCTTTGCAGCAACACTCGGTGAGCATGAGAGTGATGCCTGCACCTCACACCCACATCGGCAGAGCCAAATGCTGACTTATAATTGTTTCTGTCCCCACTCCTCTGGAGCTGTGACCCAGCACTGACAGGACTCCATGCTGCTTGTGGCCTGGCTCGTATTGATGCTGGAGTGGTGCCCACCACGACGTGGGGGTCAGGGCCTGGCGGGGGCAAGCCAAGACCCAACTTTCCAGAGGTACTGGGGGTGTGCAAGGCTTGGACAGTCCAAATAGTCCAGAAATGGGGCCAGCAGAGGGCACTCCGATACCATCGCTCACCCACTGGCCCGAGCCCTCAGACGGTGAACGGGGCCACCCCCAAAGCCCTAAGGCTCTTCTGGGCTTTGCCCTGGGTGTAGGAGACAATGGGGACGAAGGGCAGCAGCCTGCAGCCCTGCTCTCTTCACCGCGGGAAGGGGAAAAGGGGTGAGGAAACTGCAAGGGAGAGATGTCCCAACCACAGCTCAGACATGGTTGGTGGCCGAAGTGCATACAGCTCTGCGTTTTCTCCTCTATGGGTGCAGCGTGGCTCCAGCACAGGGCAGCTGTGGGCAGGCTCTGTCTTTCACTCCTTGGAGGGGCTGCTGAGCCTCCATAGCTGTGTGCCCATCGGTCGTCAGTGCCTAATGCTGGCACAGTCCTTCCTTCCCCAGCTGCCTACCCTGGTGGTGTCCCTGATAGACCAGTTCTGGGCATATACCAGCCATCCCCACCTTGCAGACAGCCTGCGTGAGTGTCACTGGGATTGACTTGCAGGTGGAAGATGATCGAGGCTGGTATCTTAGCAAGTGTGAGGATTGTCCTTAATGAAAAGGACAGCAGCCATTTCAGTACTGCTGCTCATGGCATGGGGCGGTCATGGCACCAGAGAGGGGCCTGGTGAAGGCCTGATGGGTTGAGACATCCTTGTGAGAGATGCCTGGCAGCAGAATCTTCTGGAGAAGAATTTTGCGCAGACCACAGTGCAGCAAAACCTTTCAGGAGACTTTCTGGCAGACCTTGCAGGAAGCTGAGGATCACTGCGGTGAGCCCTCTCCTGTCTCCTTTACACCTGGAAGCTCTTTGCAAACAGCTCAAGGAGTGCCACACACACTGATGCAGGAGGGATCTCTGGTGCTTTTGCTCACAGCAAAAAGGAGCAGCACGATGCCTCACAGACATTGCTGGGCTGCAGCCACAAAATCAGAGGTCCCTGAACTGGTCTGACTGAGCTATGGACACCTTCCCCATCATAAAGTGGCGTGACAGCAACGTGGGCAACTGGGATTCCCTGGAGCTCTTGGGGAGAGGAGTCTTCTGCCCCTCTGCAGAGACAGCAGGAGCAGAGCACCTTCCTACGTGCTTTGAGAGCCTGAGCGCCTTGCAGTTTTGCTGCAATAAATCTGGAGCAGCTATAAATCTGGAGCAGCTGGCTGAAGTTCCTCCAGGGTTCAGAAGATAACACATCCAGCCTGATGTGTTTTGTTTGCCCACTCACTGTGTTTCTAATTGGAATGTTTGTAGTTTCGAAAATTGCTTCTTAGACTACAGTACCCACAGTCCTTCGCTGGCAGGTCGGCATAGCCTGTTAAGGCAAAGCAAAACCCAGACAGCTGAACTAGGTCTTTCCTTACCTGACCCAGCTGGAGGGCTTTAGTCAAGCCTGGCCTACCAGCAGGTGCATTTACTTGGTTCATTGAGAAAAGACTGGTGAGATCAGTGAGTGAGAAATGTGGCTGTGCTTCCTAATCCTCTCCCAGAGGCCATTTCTAGACCCTGGTCCTCGCAAGCAGGGTCTCCTGGGTCTATTTCTCTTCCATTCCTGCAAAACCTCCTCCAGAACTTTTTCTAAATGAACCCTGAAGTCCAGTTTGGGAGAGATCACAAGGCAGAAACAACAAGCATAATGAACCATATTTAAAATGATATTTTTTCTGCCTTTGGAGTTTGGTTAATTTATAATCTATAAAAGTCTCTGCATAATTGTGTCTTGATTAAAATGGTATAATTAGGCGCTCTGGATCTCTCTCCCCTTTCCCTAAGATTATTTCTGTCTAATTGCTTTAATCTGTGTTTTCATGCACCCACTAGAAAATCAAAGCATGCTCCCATGAGGACGCGGGTGAGAGTGAATAAAGCTGACGACTCATTAAGTGCAGCAGAGAGAGGAAACTGCATCTAAATCACCACTACATTAACGAGGTAAAATAAAAAATCGAAACGAATAAATAACAAAGAGATAGAGGATTTAAAAAAAAAAACCACAACAAAACAACCTGACATAGATTTTAATATTAATTAAGAAGATATTGAATAGCAAATTGTCTGTTGTTAAAGTCAACTTCCTCCATTGTTGATGAAGAGCAAAAGGTCTGGGAATTTTAGTTCTACAAATCTGGGGGTGTTTTATGGAGGGGGCAACTTGTGCAGAATCCATCCCTGCTGGGGACAGAATAAAGCTCACTGAGCAGGGATTGAAGGACCTGGCTAGGAATTATGTAGTCCAATCCAGCACTTTAAGAGCAGTGCCACAACTAGCCTGGATTTGAGAGAGAACTGGATCAGACTTCAGTGAGATGAGTAGTTACAGTGCTCTTGATTTAAAAAAAAAAACCACAACAAAACAACCTGACATAGATTTTAATATTAATTAAGAAGATATTGAATAGCAAATTGTCTGTTGTTAAAGTCAACTTCCTCCATTGTTGATGAAGAGCAAAAGGTCTGGGAATTTTAGTTCTACAAATCTGGGGGTGTTTTATGGAGGGGGCAACTTGTGCAGAATCCATCCCTGCTGGGGACAGAATAAAGCTCACTGAGCAGGGATTGAAGGACCTGGCTAGGAATTATGTAGTCCAATCCAGCACTTTAAGAGCAGTGCCACAACTAGCCTGGATTTGAGAGAGAACTGGATCAGACTTCAGTGAGATGAGTAGTTACAGTTTGCCCTCAAGAGTTGACTAAGTTTATCCCCTGCCCCAAGATGACAAAAACTTCACTTCTACCTTCCAGGTGACTTTCTGTCTTATTATCAATGATGTTCAGGCTACAGACTCTGCCAGCTAGTCCTAGTAACCTACAAACAGGTCAGTTATTTCCCTCCAAGTGAGAAATCAGGAAATCGAGATATTTTAAAAAAGCTTCTGGCTATGCATATGCTTTAATAACATCTGCTCTAGTCTCCTGAGGAGAAGACCAAGGTAGTGCTGTCCTCTGGTCTCTCATTGCAGGGGAGACTAACTGTGCCATTTGCCTAGATCAAGTGCAAATTCCCACATATTGCAGTTTAGGTAGAGAAGCTGATTTTTACCCCAGATGTGATTGAAAAACTTTGTCGCCAAGCTGTGCACAGCATAGTTAATTTTCAGCAGTGATAAGCAGCTGAGACAGAGCAACTACTCTGCTCTGAGATTTGGAGCTCTGTACTGTGTGATGCAGATGTTGTCCATAGCAGAGTTGGTGACCCATCTTGCCCAGAGCATGGGTGAGTGGCATGATTTCATTTCCAGACATCAATAATGACATGATTTACCTTTAACCCATCCATTCCCTCTTTATTAGCATGGGATGTCATGGAAATGTGCATTGACATGCTGTCCTGTAAAGGTCCTTGGCCAAAAATTGGTCGGTCTCTGTCTCCTTGTGATCTTCATACTCATGGCTATAATCCACATCTTTCCTGGCTGTAGGGCAGACATTGAAACTTCTCCCTGGCTGAGGGAACACTTTGCCCCTGCTTCATCAAGTGGGCACTTCAGTGAGGGGTTAGGGGCACATATTTAAATGCTCTGCTGGGTCACTGCCTGACAACAGCTTTTGATCCCCCAGGGTTTCCCTGTCAGCATCCCACCAGGACTGAGCACGGAGGGAGGACCGATGGTCACATCAGCATGGCAGCTGACAGGATAATACTGAAAAAGAAAGGAGGATCAGCTGCTTACAGCCCTTGAGTTCAAGAAGAGCCTAAGCTAATTAAGTGGAGACCACTATCAAATTACCAGCTCTTTTAACGTAGCCATTTTAAGTGGTTTGGTGTATTTATAGTAGGCGAGTTAGGGAGGGCTTTTCTCTCTCGAGGTTATGCTTGTGTGTAAGGCAGAGCTGTGCAGTGTTAAGACTCCTGCTTTGAATTAGTTCCCACAATTGCACAAGATTTAAAACACCAAAATCTGATCCCAGCCAGCCTCTTACTACGCCTGTGAAGGGAGCGTCTGTCTGGGTTGTTTCTGAGTGTTGCCTCAAGCCAGCAGCACAGAAGTTTCCTTTGGGGATTGAGTTTTCCTTAAAGCAAATATATCTTGCACAACTAGCTCGGGTCAGCTCGGCTCCCTCTTGAAAGGGCAAGAGGAGAGGCTGGCCTGCCCTGGTCAGAAATCAGCAGCCCCGTTTTCGACTGAATTTAGATGGGAATGGGATGGACCTGTGGCTGTTGGTTAGAGAGTGAGTGGAGGGGCTCTCCCCCCCACAGCCTGGTGCCGGCTGCTGGTTGATGGAGTGCCCCCAATTAGTCTTCCCCTGATTAGTGTCTCTGGCAGCCTGCAGCCGTCTCCGTTACTCTCCCTGTAATTCCATCTCTGGGGGAGTTCCTGTGCAGCAGGATCTGTGTCAGATGATCCCCCAGGCTCGAAGGAGGGAGGAGGTGGGAAATGCTCGTTAGGAGCTGTTTCCATGCATAACAACAGTAATAATCCTTAGCCCTTTATCTAAAGCTTTTACAAATGTTAATTCATTAACCTCTCACAATCACCCTCTGAGAGGTAAGGATTACTATCCACAGGATTGGACAGATGGGGGAAGCTGAGACAGGGAGCACCCAGCCTGAGCCTGTGGGATGAGGCAGTGAGATGCTACCAGGTCCTCCCTTGCCCTCCAAAAACTTGTCTCTCCTTTCCCGGTCAGGGGTGGGCTGGTTTCTTCGGGTCACCCTGACTCTGACAAGGACAGACATTGCTGGCAATGTTGGCTGTTCACCTCTGGCCCCAGAAGAGCCTTTCAGGACGAGTTGGGGTACTGAGCCTTGTGCCTCTGTGCCCCTGCAGACTGTCACTGTGGGAGGGCTTGACCTGCATCACACAGAGGCCATGGCACAGCCCTTTCTCCAGATGCTGAGGCCCCCAGTGTGTTTCAGTGTCTGTCAGGTCACTACCTGTATTATTGCTTCTAAGCAGAGAGGAAAAAAGAAGGGGGAGAGAGAGAGACATAGAAAAAGGGAACAAGGCAGAAGGCCTAGAAAAAAGAGATCTTTTTGTTTCCTTCACCATCCCTGTGCCCCTTCCACCTGGGATTTCTTCTGCTCTTAATGAATGTGTCTCATTCCCGATGTGAAAGATTAAAAACTAAGAGATTAAAAGATTACACAAAGTGGATGAGATGGACTTTGCTCCCTCCCTCCCTCCCTTCTGCTGGGACAGACCTCTGGGAAGCCTCTCCTGCTTTTCCCATCATCCTTTCCCTCCTTTCTCCGCCCTTTCCCCTCCCACCCCTTGATCTCTACAGATCAAATGGCCCCTGCCTTCTGAGGGTTTGAGCCACTCTGACCATCTTCAAGGCTACTCTCTGATCTTTGCTCAGGGGCAAGTGGAGAGAGAAAGGATATGTGTGAGATGGGGAAAGCCACTGACATAATGTCCTAGCTGTCCATCTTTAGTAAATCTGTCATTTCTCTTCTGAGGAACCCTCCTTCCCCACGCAGTCTGTATTTATGGAGAAAAAGAGCAGGAAAAAGCTCCAAGACATCCTGAAGCCATTGTGATGAATATACCACCCATGATGATGTGAAGCCCCTCTTAGGTGAGTGTGTGGGAAGAAGACTGGAGCAGACCAAACTGGTGGTGGGTTCCTTTGGCTATTCTTCCTCTTGCAAGGCAGCACAAGTGAGGGACCCCTTGAGTAGCTCTTCAGCTCTGACAAAGGGATTTTTCAGCAGCAAGTCTGATGGAGGAGATATTTGTTCTTATTCACTCCTGAGGTGTTGAGGGTGTGGAGATGAACATGATAGTTGCGTGCTGGCTTGGTCCTTCTGTTTTTCTGCTCTCCTCAGGACACCAATTGCTCCAGACTGCCTTCTGCTATTGGGGCCTTTGAGGGCTTGAACTGTCCCACTGTGGTTGCAGACTAGGGCTGGAAAATCAAACACTTTTCTGCCTTTTAATTTTACTGCTCCCTCCTTGGTTGAATTCTTGACAGCACAAAAATCAACAGAATTAGGACTGAGCCTCAGTCCCCTTGAGTAATGTCTATAATATCCACAGCCAGGAGAGGGAAGAAGGTCGATTCCATGCCTGGAGATGCTACCTCATCCTGGGAGAACCTCTTAGCTGTGGCATGCTCAGAGACCTCTCAGCTTGATGGAGACAGCGGCATGCAACTACCCTTGCCCCCACCTCTAGGTCCACAGCTATTAGGGGAGAACCTGGAAGAGCTTCCACGCTGGAGGCTCTGAGCAGATTAATGCCCGATGCGTTCATGGGGTGTTATTGCCAAACATGCTGCTCCTTGTAATGAAAAATGGGCCCTGTCTACTCAACAAAGAACGAGGCATTGGCGTAACAGTGCAGGAACCTATCTTGCTACGTAGTGCTTATGCAGTACTTGCCGTCTCCCACGGACATTGCAATGTGCAGTTACCCATGTAGAAGAAGCCTCATGTCTTTATTCCTGACAGCTGTCAGTCCCTGGAAAACAATCCCTTCCCTCCCTCCTCCTGGCATCCGTAAACCAAGCTGGAAGGCTGGGAGCACACGAGCAGGGAAGGAAATCTGCCAACTTCGTCTTTCTCCCTCTCGCTCTCTCTTTAGCTGCCTGGGAGGGAAGTTGCAGGAAAATAATGAAATAAAAGCCAAGGCCCAGAGAAAGCTGATTCATCCACAGCCCAGGGCCAGCGGCCGGCTCCAAGCAGAGCTGTAAAATCAATCTGTCACTGCTCACCGCAGTATAGATCGGCAGAGAGATTCTGACTGCAGCGAGGGCAGAGCCCAGCCTTCTCCCGGGGCCCCGTTTTCCCCGGCTGTGGGACCCCGGTGTATCCCTGGGGGAGACGGGCAGGGGAAGAGGCAGAAGGGCTGATCTGCTGGTTCCAGGAGCTGGAAAGGCTCCCAGTGAGACTCCCGTCCCTGGCAGCAGACACCGAAGGCAGCGCAGGCAGACTGCGAGGCTGCCTTCCCTGCCTGACTCCCCCCTCCTCCCGCAGGCAAACGGCACCGGGTCCAGGTGATGGGGAAGAGGGGGGAATGGCTGTCTGCTCTCCCAGTTCCTGTTCCCCAGAGGTACCATCCATGCTGAACATTACCTCCAGCGCTCCCCAGTCTGGGCACAGAGGGTTAAAAATAATTTTTTTCATCACCTTTGTGACTCCCAGATTCTGGGCTATTCCGGGACTTAAAAGCTCCCTGGCATATGTTGGAATAACTCTAGGGAATTGCTCTAATAAGGTCAGCTCCCTTGTTCACCCCTAACAGCATCTCCAGTCTTAGAGGATGTAGCAGCCCAACAGAGCAGCAGCTGAGCAGAAAGGTGTAAACCAAGGTGGTTCTCAGGGCTGTTTCCATCCTCGTTAAGGGGGCAGAGAGGTCAGGCCTGGCTGGAGGGTGGTGGTCTCAGAGACATCAGCACAAAAGAATTAGAAGGTGCTTTTTCTTCTGCTGTGCTGGACATAGAGAGTGAGGTGCCTCTGCAGCTGACTTAAAGTATCTATGACGTCCTTAGGAGGCTTTTTTCTTGGTGAAGTTTTTTTTTTTTTTTTTTTTT
>NW_015094506.1:3245089-3299918 GCF_001431845.1 Calidris pugnax | reverse complement strand
ACAGCAAATCCAAAATTCATTTGACAGAGCTTGGTACAACAGAGCAGTATCCATCTAAAGCTTCAAGACGCACTTAACAAGAGGAAACACAAAGTTTATCTGGCAGAATTTGGT
Source organism: Calidris pugnax (assembly GCF_001431845.1). Taxonomy (NCBI): domain Eukaryota; kingdom Metazoa; phylum Chordata; class Aves; order Charadriiformes; family Scolopacidae; genus Calidris; species Calidris pugnax. The sequence continues at coordinate 3,299,804 of NW_015094506.1, read as the reverse complement.
ATAAAAGACCACTATCAAAACTAAGTGGTATCTCATTCATAGCTCGCTCCATGTTGCTTTGATCCTGTAAACAAAATGATACGTATTCTCTACAAATATGAAGGCTTCATAATAAATTCTTTTGAAAATTAATAGGTTTTCCCTAGGAATTAAAAAAATTTGTTTTTTTTTTTTTTTTTTTTTTTACTTGTGAAGTAACAAACAACAGAGTCTTTCCAGGGCTTTTGACAAGGTCAGAGCCTCTGCAAAATAAACATGTGGGTGAGCTTCTCTACCCTCTGGATGATCATCTGCAAAGGGATGAATAAACATCAGGGCCCTGGCTTCCAATCAGATCAAGGACCCAAATGTCCCACACCACTGGGGATGTGGTGATTACTTCTGCTTGTCTCTTGGGGCTGTTCTGCTGGATTTCAGTATTGTTCCTGGGTCAGTGGGAATATGAGCGAGGTCCATTTGACACCCACAGGCCCTAGCAGCACAAGGATCCTGCCCCAGCACTTCTGAGTCCAGAATGGATCTCTGCCAGCAGGAGAGCCTCTGGGAGACCCATCCAGAACTGACTGCAAGATGATCCTGGAGGAACTCAAGCAGGAACAAATCCTGTGTTGATTTGGAGTTGGAAACTTTTCCTCCAGCTTCAACGCCCTCCAAGATTAGATAGTGTCTGTCCTTGGAAGAGGTAGAAAAAGATGGAAGCAAGTCTCTGTTTCTTTAGAATTTGGCTTTCAAAATGCTTGGAGGAAAAGCCCAAGGTCACAAGTGATGAAGGCAAAGAAATTGAAGTTTTCAGCTGCAAGAGAAGCTGCCTTCTCCTCTCACCCCAGGTGGAGTTAGTAGCTTTGGCATTCAATCCACTGGGAACAGACATCTACAAACGGTCCAGGGAACATCCAGAAATGTCCTCAGAGCTGCTCACCTCTTGTCTCTCTGAGGAGCGTGTGTGTTTCTGTGTGTCTTTTTCCCACTTGATTTTGAAGGTTTGAGGTAAAAGAGGATACAATAAGCTTCCTGTGTGTCATTTTCAACAGGTCTGATGCCCCTGTGTGTTTGTACGTGGTAGACAGCTTGTTTTTTCATGCCATCAGGGTGGTGTGTGACGCTTGGGGCCACTTTTGCTACATCTTTGGGATTTGATTGTGAGGAATGTAGATGGATGCTTTGCACTTGTTGCTCGTGTTTTGAGAGGGGCAACTCATTCCCATGGGGCTACTGATTGTTTGCCCCACTTGCAGTGTTTATGAGTTTGGTGTCCTGCCCCTGAGGCTGTTGTATGCATGTGAGAAGGCATGGGGCAATCCTGTTTTTGCTGGGTTTGAACTTGCGTGAGGTTATTTCTCTCCCAAGAGAGAGAAAAACGTGCAGAGGGTCAAAGGAGCTCACTCCCCTCCATAGGTCTGCAGGTGTGAGATAGACAGGATATTTACATCGTTCTGCACTTGTGTAATAACTAGCACACTGGGGAGGTGGAACACAGGTGAGCTTCTTTAGGTGCAACTGGATGTCACTATATAAAGTGTTTAATACCAGCATTGCTTTCAGTGGGGTGTGTGTGTGGCAGAGTAATTTCTCTGTGGTTCTTGGACTGCATGAAGAAAATAATTAGTTTCCCACCAGAGGTTACATGAGTTTGTATGTCTGTACCTGGGTGCCTGTGAGTGCCATGGGTGGCAGAGTTAGGTGTCTGTTTTCCTACAAGCCGTTCCAAGCCTGTTGATATTTACGTGGAGGGGAATGTCTTCACCCAGCTGTAGTGCGTGTGTGTTTGTGTGAGGCAGGGGTGCAGATGGTGCCTGTTCAGCTGTAGAGTGGAGGCTTCAGAGCATTGCCACTTGATCTTGCATCCTCTCCGCCTGCCCCTGTGAAGGACACAGTCAACTGGCACAAAAACATGTGGGTGTGAATTGGTCATAAGTAAACGTAGGTGTTGGGGCAGGTTTCTAACATCAGAGTGGCCAGGGGCCAGAACAGCCTCTGAGCAGGGAGCAAATAGTCTCATAGCACTAGGATGGACCTTGAGACATTTCTGAGCAAGATTATCTGATGTGGTTGCCTGGAATAGCAGGAGACTGGATTGCACATCCCAGGAAGCCAGCTCCCATCCAATGTCCTATGTTCCTAAGTTTCTTTGCAGCTGTTGCATGTCTGCGCCTGTCTGAGTGAGACGGGCAGTCCCTCCACGGCCGCGGTGAGTGCAAGGGATGCACCCTGTCCCCTCGGTGGTGGTCTGTGCTTCTGCATGTCTGTCCAGGGATTATTCATGTCTAGCTGTCATGTCTGCTTGTGCTTTCTGTGGAGGGGCTGGGGGAGTCATTTCTTAAGAGTCACCCTGCGTTTGGCAAGGTGGCTTCCTAGCAGCTATTGCCAGTGTGCCTGTTTTGGGGGTTGAGCTGTGCCTGGCTCCCCACCACCTGGAGCACATGGATTTTTGTTTCTGGCTGTAGGCAAGACCTCCATCAGCACTGGCACGTGTGGGTTTGGGCACAGGGAGGTAGAAGGTCTTCCTGTGAGCTGTTGCATGTACGTGAGGGTATGTGGTTACAGGTGATCTCTGAGGAGCATTTCTGCGTGTGCTCATTTGAGGGGGTGTATGGAAGACAATCTCCCCAGAGCAGTCGCATGCGTGTATTTGTGCGCGGATGAAAGGTTTCCCCCCAGCTTCCCCCTGTTGCAGTTTTATGTGTTGTTTTTCTCAGCAAATACTGCAGGGGCACGTTTCAAGGTGTAGTTCCCTGTGGCTGTTGCACGTACCTGTGTTAGAAGGTGTATAGCTGTTGCATGCATACGTGTGTGTGTGTGTGTGTAGCTCCTCAGGAGCTGTTGCTTGTACGTGTGTCATTCCTGGCAGCTGTTGTGTTTTCATGTGGGTGACTTGATTCTGAAAAGCTGTAGCCTTTGTGTGTGTGTGTGTGTGTGTGTGTGTGTGATATTCTTCCACAGCTGGTGCTTGTGTGTGATCCTGGGAAGCTGTTGCATGTTGTGTGCAGCTCTTCAGCAGCTGTTGTAAGGAAAACTGTGTGTGTGTGTGTGTGTAGTTGCCCAGCAGCTGTTGCTGGTGTGCATGTGTGTTTTCGGAGGTGTGCAGCCCCCCGGCAGCTGTTGCATGCCTGCTCATGTCTCCGGTGGAGGCCCACCCCTTTCCGCCTGCACCGGAGCGGTGGCTGTGCGGGCGAGGAGAGCTGGGAGCTGGCTCCATGGGAGAGGGACCTTCGCCCGTCACAGCCTTCCCAGCTGGGAGAAGCAGTGCCGGCTCTGGTCCCGGAGTCCTATCAGCCGAGCCTGTGGCGAATTAATCACTCGCATTTTAAATGCCAATACAGCCCTTTCTGCCTTCTTCCCCCAGTGATGCGGATGCGGCGAAGGCAGCAAATCCTCCGGCTGTGCGTGCCCTCCCCGGACTGCTGCTCCGTCCCCGCCTGTCGTGCTCGCCTGTGTGCGTGGCTGGGAGCGCTGCCTAGGTGCAGCCAGGAATGAGACAGCTGTGGGGCAGGGGACAGCACAGCTCCAAGGGGTGACACAAGGTGGGGGGCATATTCCCCACCCCCCACCTCCCAACCCAGCCCCGCTTCCCCCCGAACACGCATCCGCAGGGCTGCAAGTTGCTTGAAGAACAGGGGTCTTTTGTGCCTCCACTTCGTCTCTGTCATGCCCCGTATGGAAGCTGGGAGCAATCGCCCCTCCAGAAGCAGGTATGTGTGTGTGTGTGTGTGTGCGCGCGTGTGTGTGACACGTTTTTGAGTGCAGCCCTTGTGCAGCTGCCTCGCGTGTCCTCGGCTCCCTGTTGTCGTCTGTGTCGCCTCTCAGAGAAGCGGCTGAGATTGGAGGGGAAGGACCGAGAGGGGGGAGAAGGGCAGGATGGATGGATTGCCTTTCTCCTCCAGCCCCGCATGCACCCCCTGGGGGGGGTGGATGTCTCTGATCTGAGGATGAAGGCAAGGGGTGAGTGCAAGGGAGATGGGGAAGTGACTGTTGGGGGGGAGGGAGGGGGAGATAATGCCCACATGGGGTGATGGGAGGGAAAGAGGCTTGGAGACGGGTCTCCCTTTCAGTGTGTGTGTGTGTGTTTGTGTGTGTGTGCACTCGCTTAGGATAGGGATGCTGAATAGGTCCAGGGCTTGCTGCACACAGCTGGGTTTGACTGGTTTGCTTCTATTCAGACCTTGCAAGAGGAGGGGAGACATATATATGTATGTATATATATCTGTGCTTGTCTTTGTGTGCATAAACATACATATGTATAGGTATAGCTATAGATATATACCCCCCCCATGCATGTGCATATATAGATCTAGGTACACAAACATGTATGTATAGTGCCTGCAGTTATGGGAGGGAGCAGGAGACAGCCTCATCCCACAGCCCCCTGCTCCCTGCCTCTTGCAAACTTTGTCGGGGAGCCTTTGCAGACAGCGATCTGTGTGTGTGTGTTTGGTGTGTGAACATTTGCCTGTTTTGGATGCAGGGGAGTGAATAAATCGCTGCTCTGCTTTTACACTGCTCTGCTGGGAGGCTGACTGGCTGCAGAAAAGTCATTGCGTGGTGTCTGTCGGGTGTGTGAGTGTGTGTGTGTGTGGTGGTGGGAGCTGGATATTTATGTAGGGGCCCAGGACAGCTACTCAGATGCATATGTACGTGTATATGCATTGCTTGCAGGGTGTCTGCGTACCCATTTATTCCAGCAGGGAAAGCATGCCCACATTTTTATGCATAAGGATCCTCCTGCTTTGGGGCATGGGATGGGGGGAGGAGAAGCTGAATGAATGAATGGGAGCAAGAGGAGGGGGAAGGAGGAGGCATGGGGGTGGGGGAGAAAGATGAACAGACGCATCCTATTCTCATCCCAGGACAGGCAGGAGTGCACAGCTGCTGCTGTTCCCATTCCAGAGCTTGGATCTGGCTGGGGAAAGGCAGCATAAATCTGCTCATGCTGCAGCAGGCAGCGTATTCGGGAGCTGCTGTGCGTAATGCCCTCTCCTGTGTGTGCTGGTGTGACTCCCCCCTACCTCTGCGTGCATGCATGCGAGCACACATGTGTGTCTGTGTGCACAGGCGGGGGTGGCTGTGCACAAACAATATGCTTGCAAACATCCTTGCGAGCACCCAGGGAAGGAGGTGTCGGCGACGGGGAGAGCATCGCTCCTGCGCTGCGGGTGCGTGTGTCTCACAGCCCTGCACGGCCCACCGTCCATTTACACCCACTCTGGGCTCACACGAGTGTCTGCTGTTGGAGGCCGGTGGGTGCACACAAAGTGGGTGCACATGTGCAGGCCAGACTTAGGAGCTGCTCCCCCCGCTTTTCCCCTAAAGGCTGGAAAGCACAACCCTTCTCCCCTACCCTGGAGTTAGGGAGCAAGAAACCAAGCTATGGAGCAGGGAGAGGATTGCTGAGATTGGAGCGGGGGGGGGTGCAAAGATTATGTAGAGAGTAGGGAGCGGAGGGGTTCGAGTCCCTGGAGGGGACCTAGGGGACTGGGGAGCCTGGCTGCATTGCATGCTTTGAGCCAAGGAATTTGTCATGCCCTGGGAGGTGGGAGGGAGCGGGAGTGTGTGTGATGTGGGGGAGCTGGGGTGGAGGGGGAGAAAGGGGGCTGTGCCAAGGTACAGGGGGGATTTCTGGTCCCCCGCACCCCCCCCAGTCCTCACACACACCGTCACTCCTGGGTCCCGGGAAGCGCAGCCTGACAGCATCACTAATGTAATATTCAAAGGGAGCTTCATTTGCATGGAGCATGCATTATTAATATATTTAAATACAGCCCCCCTCTCGCCTCCCCCCGCTCTGTGCAGACTGTACCAGCAGCAGGGAGGAAGCTGCAGGGAGTGGAGGGGTGCCGATGCGGTGCTGGGGGTGAGAAACAGCCACTTTAATCCCACCCATTTCCCCAGCCTAGAAACCTTCATTCCCCCCCTCAGCCCCTTCCCCACCTGCCACCCTCCTCACCCCTTTAATTTTCCTTCGGGATGTGGTTGGCCTTCAGGGCATCCGACCCACAAGCACGCAGATGTGTCGGTAGGAAGCAAGCTGCCTTCATTGCTCTTCCCCCACCAAAAAACTCCAACACCGAGGGAAGAAGGGTGGATGCGTGGCCTTTCCCTCTCTTCACCCAGCTCCAGGCAAAGTGGGTATTTGGGAATACGCTGTCTGATCCGCTGCGCCGGTGCAAAGCTAAGCTGTGGAGCAGAAGCTGCTTGGAGGGTAGAGAGGGCGTTGGGGAAAGGGGGGCATACGGGGTGTAGTTCTTGCTTGGGGGCAACTTGCGGTTAAAATGGGAAAGGTGAAAATCACAGGCAGAGGGGGAAGGCGGGAGGGGGGGGGCAGTGTAGCTGTGATGGTGTCTGTGATGTTTGCTCCTACCTGGGTCATGTCAGAAGCCAGCTGCAGCTCCAGGCAGAGTGCAGCTGCCTCAACTGACCCTGTTGAAGAGTGGTGGAGAGCACTGGTCACCTGGGAAAAAAGCTAGTGGTCACATCAGGGCCTGTTGAAACCTCCCAGTGCTGTCAGCAGCTGTGTCAGAAAATATCAGCACATTTGCTGGGAGAGAAAGACCCGGTTGCTCTCTCCCTCATCCCAAATACTGTCTTTTTTCTCTCAGTCCCCTGTAAGTGTGGGCCTGGGCTAAGCTGTTTTTTTTTTTTTCTTAGTGTGAGGGAGGGCAGAGGACATGCAGGGAACACCTCTGTCCTCACACTCTTGTGAGCTGATGAGAGACACCCTGCTCTGGGAAAGGGATGTGGTGTCCCCCAAAACACACTTGCAGCCCTCACCCATGCCCAGGCACCAGAGTAGGACAGGAGCAGCCTAGGTGCAGAGCAAATGTGCTCCAAGAAAATACCCTATTTTCTGAGAACAGAGGAGCTTTTCCTTTTTCTCCTTCATGGAGGAGCAGAGCTGTCCTGAACAGTGAGGGATACCAGGCTGCCAGCAGAAATGGGAGAAGCTGGAGCTTAGCCGGCAGCACTGCGGGTTCTGCTCATGGGGGTTGTCCAGGCTGGTCCCCATGCTGAGTTACAGCCGGTGCTTGAGCTCTCTTCAGGGTTCTGCAGGGGCAGAGCTCAGTGTCCCCTGGTGCCTTTCTGTGTGGGAAGAGGGGTGAAGGAGGATGTGGAGTTGAGCTACTGAAGGGAGGCAGGATGAACGCACAGATGCCACTTTCCATGCTGGGGTGTGTGTGAAATCCTCTTTTTGGGCTGAAAGGCGAGGGCAAAGCTCAGGGAGCAGACCAAAGGAGTGTGACCCACCTCCAGCCCTTTCTGTCTGCTGGGCCAGGATGGGTTTCCTGCAGCTGCGAACCAGATGAAGGCTGTATTTAAAGCCCCAGATGAGTCAAGCTTGGCACTTTGGAGGTGACAAAGACTGTTGTGCTTGCTTCAGTGGCGAGATGGTCTGGCAGCAGTTACAGCTTCACTTTAGCAGAGCTGCATTCATGTCCTGGCTTTCCTGTGCTCCCCAGTCGGCATTAGTTTTGTAGCTTGCTTTGTCGTTCCCTGACCTCCTCTTTAAGGGCTTATAGCAGTTCTTTGGGTCTCCTGGGATCTCAGGTGTACCTAGCCATTGCCTGAGATGAACCACTTTTCTCACAGACAAGACTGACCAATTAATTTTTTGTCACTGAGGAGAAATGACCTCGTTTGCTCAACACTCATAAGCCAAGAGGAAACCCAGTTCCAGCTGACCAGCTGAGGTACAGAAGGAGGGAAGGGAAGTTGTCACTCTTTTCACAGCATTATAAGGGGTGGGAAAGAAGCTATTAGGAGCCAGGTTGGGGTGAATGACTTGGTGGGTTTGGTCCCTAGATGTTGCCTCTTGAAGGAAGTCTTTAAGGTTCCCAGGAAGCCCTAGTTTAGGTAGACACAGCAGCTACATGGTGCCTTATAGCATAGTGCCAAATGCGAGACAGGCACGGGATCAAAACCCCATAGGAGAATCTGTCCTGCTGCTGAAGGTGACACCTATTCATCCTCCTGTGCTGAGGCCGTTCCTTCCCATCTGCAGTCACCCCAGAGAGTGCATCTCCAGCTTCTCAGCCCTTTAGCACAGAATTTTGTTCCAGGCAATGCTTTGGGGAGCTGATGGTGCAACATGAATTTCACAAAGGTAAGATGATGTGTCTGGGGGCCAAGACCTCATGTTCTGAGCCAAGACGCCCACACACAAGCTTAACAACCACCTGATTTTGGTAAGCTGTAGGGGAAGGACTGTTTGCAAGAAACTGTGGGTGCTTTTACCTCCTGTGGATGTCAGTTAATCTGATAGCAGAGAGATGGAGCAAATACTGTTGTGAGGAAGGATCATCAGCAACGTGACTTGGGGAGGGGGTCACAAAGTAGCAGGAGAGATCCTTTGCTCTGCCACAAATGGCCTGTGGGGAAGTTCCTTCCTTCCCCTCTATACACCTCAGCACTCACCTCACTTCTGAATGAGTTGGGTGATAAGCTGATCACCATGGAAGGCCTTAGAGATGTGCAGACTCTGCCTGAGGATGATGTACAGGCTACCAGTTGCCTTAAGGCAAGGTGTCACATGTTTGTATTCATTCTTTACATGGTCATGCACTCAATCTGTAGACCAGATGGGTCAGAGCTGCCAGTGTATTTTTAGGTTACTATGAGGACTCCATGAGCTATCCTTCCTCTGGGAAGATTGGTTTATGCATGAGAACATGTATGTTTGTAAACAGGGGGAGAACGATTTTCTGCTAGGCTTTGTCTGCCCTGTCCTCTTGTGTGCACAGGTTACATCTGTGCGTGCACAAAGTCTGTGTGCACATGTGTGTCCTTCCTGCCTCAGCTTCATCTGTATTATCCACTTATATGTGTTCCTGTGTAAATATTTATATGTACCTGAGTGTGATGCAGGTAATTGTGGGTTTATTTGTGGAGCACATGTGTATATACACCTTTTCCATTTCTTGGACGTGAAGTCTCTTCTCAAGGTGTGTATGTAAGTGTCTGTAGTTGTATGCCATGCTCAGCTGGAGAACATCCATCCTACTTGTCCATGTATCTTCTTCTTCCCACCCCTCATGAAGGTGTTTCTTCCTCTCCCTGGAGAGAGGTCCTGTGCTTTAAGAGAGAGTCTTGACTACCCCATGTATGAAGTGAGCTACCTTTCCTGACATCTGTGCACTCAAGTACCTCCAGAAACATCAAACCTTGAAGCACAAGGCCCAATTCATACTATTTCCAAGGCTTTAGTGAGACGAGTCTGGAAAACCTGGCATTCAAACCCGGGTGCTATGCTAGCTGAAGGAGGGTGATAAATTGGAGGGAATTCAGAGAAGAGCAACAAAAATTATGAAAGGGCTGGAAATACTTATTTATGAGGAGAGATTAAAAGAACTAAATACGGAGAGCTTGGCTAAATGATGATACAATAACAGTTTACAAGCATTTGAGGACTGTAAACACCAGGGAAAGGAAGAGATTAGTTAAGGTGGCAAAAGATGGGCAAAGTCAGAGTTATGGGATGATGCTGAGCAAAGAGGAGAATATTTGGCTGACTCTGAGGATACGCGCAAGCCTCCTGGTGTGAGTGCTCAGACCAACTATGAAATAGTCTGGCAGGTTTATGGAGATGCAAGTGCTTGCAGCAAGGAAACACATGGTGGTGAAAAGGGGTGGAGGGAACAAGCTAGACTTGGCAAGTTGTGGAGGTGGAGTGATCTGCAAGGCCTCTTCTTCACATGCAGCACTGCCAGGAAATTTTTGAGAGATATTTGATTGTCTTTCACCTTTTATTGATTCCCTGTCTCACGGCTGGGGAGAACCTGCAGACACTGTTGCTGATGGAGCAGAGAGGTGGCACAGAAAGAATGAGTAAACGGTGTCTGGTGGAGGTGGAGGACATTATTCCCTCTGTCTCTCCATCCTCTCTGGCTGGAGACATAGCCTAGGAAACAATTCTGTAGGAAGTGCCTGTAGGTGAAAAAGGGCTTTGCCACAACAACTTTCTAGGAGGGTACAAGCTGAACCTACTGAAGTGAGTGGTTCCCTCTTTCCAGACAAAGATGGCTTGGCATGGGGACAGTGGGGTCAGGAGGACCAGTCTTTCCTCTGAATTCCTAGTCACAGCTGGTCCAGAATTGGGACAACAAGGTCAGAAGGATTAACTCCCCTCCTTTTTTTCCCCATTGCAGTCACAGGCCAGGAAAATTGAGTCAGATCATAATAAAAGGATTAGTGTGGAGAGGCTGCCGTGAGTAGTGTGATAGACAGGTCAGGGAAATAGAAGGGAATTCAAGGGGGTTGGCCCAGTTACAGATGGTCTGCTGAAAGGGCTTTGTGTTTATTGATAGGGAAAGGGGATTTGGTCTTAAAAATTCTGGAACAAGGCATTGAGGAGGCTAGCACTCAAGCATGGATGTTATTCCCAGCAAGGACCTGTGCTGGGATGACTGGTTTAAATGACCTCAGACCTCATTCCAGTTTAAAGGCTGCGGGAACATAAAATTCTTCTTGGAATGGGCTCTCTTGTTTGTGCCCTTGTCCATCCATCTCAAATATGATCAATTGCACCGAAATGATATTGTTGCTCATAGCCACTATTTGCCAGTGACTTCTGGGCCAGCCTGGCTATGGAAAGCCGTAGGAATATAAGAAGGACCCTACTGAGCCAGGTCTGAAATCCACCCAGTCCAGTATCTCCAACAGTGGCTGAAAGAGGGAAGAGCACAAAGACTGTGCCCACTGTGTAGGAGAACTTCCTCTGAACACTCTTCTAGCCTCCAGTGATGTGTGGCTGAGGGACCTTGTGCCAGAAAATCTGTTGTACATTTCATAGATTTCTATGCATTTATTTTTTCCCTGGATTTGTCCAGCAGGTTTTTGAAGTCAGGTAAAACTTTGGCATCCACAAAATCTCACAGTAGGAAGCTCTGCAGCCTAAACATGCAGCATTGCAATGCAAGACCTCCTGTCATTTGTCTTGAACCTGTTACTTTCTGGTTTAATTTCCTGACCCTTGGTTCTTGGGTGGGAAGAGACAGTTAACACCTGATCCTTCTACCCTTCCTGTCATCCGTGGTTTTATAGACCTGTCTCATTTTATGGTCTCTATTGTCTCTTTTCCGGTAGCCCTTCACCTTTCATTTTCTGCATCTATCAGCTGCCTCTTTCTTGGCTACAGCAGTGCAGCTCTATAGTGACAGAAAGACATGGGGCATTTCTAGGTGGGAAGTGACATCGCAGAGATGAGCTGTGCCAGGTCCCACACAGGTGAAGGCTTTTATGTCAGCTGCAGTGGTATGGTGTAGGAGGAGGTGAAGAAGCTGGGCAAAAACTCTGAAACCAGTTGTGGGTGACCTTGGCCATCAAGATAGGACTGGGAAGGATCCTAGGAGGCTTGAAAAATAGGAAAGGGAATTTTGAAGTGGACCTCAGGGTGTGGGGATAGCTTCTCTGAGCATGGACAGTGGTGGTCAGCACGGGCAGGAGTAGGGACTTGTCAATACAGCATGAGTGAAGGAATTGAAAGGCCAGAGTTGGTGGAGATTTGATTTGGGCTCTGACTGAAGGATGTTCAGCTAAGCAGATTGATGGTGGGACAGTCTGTAGTCATGAGGGTCTTGGGAAAACATGGCTTGGATATTCTGCTGGTGTGATGGGCAGTGGAGGAGAGTGGGAGGAGAAGATAAGAGGACATGGACTTCCTATGAGGAGGCTCTCGAGCCTAAGCACAGCACAGGGACATTTTAACCCACTTGAAAGAAGTACTCAAGAGTCAGCTCCCAGGTCAGGACTAGGCTTTTCTACAGCAGATTAACAGATTTAGTGACAAAAGCCCTGCTGAAATTAAGATTTTCTCATATTTGGTGGCTAGCTGAGGCCCTCAGCCAGGTGATGGAGAAAAGACGAATGAAAATGAAACACCAGCCATCTTGTGAGTGGTCTTCAAACAGAATAGATTCAGAGGGAGGAAAACAGCTCATGCCAGGAAGAAAAAGGTCCTGGCAGGGCGCAAAAACCTTGTGGTTTTGGAGCGTACAGGGAAAGAAGAAGGTGCCCTCAGTAGCCCGTATGATATTTCCTACAGAGGAAAACTGTTTCGAGTAACTTTTGAATTAAGGGCTGTAGGGGATGGAGGTGAGTGGTGGAAAGTCCGCTTAGAGGCTGTCAAATGTGACCTGGGCCAGGACAGGCAGCAGGGAGATTGAGGGACAGTACTGTCAGCAAGGGGAGATGAGGGGAGAGGTTTGGTGTGAAGGAAGGGGCAAGGTGAAGGCAGAAAGGCCTGAACAGCGTCAGGAGAGACGGTGGTGGCGAGATCTCTGTAGCAGCCATTTATGCCTTGAGATTTCAGTCTCTGCTCACCACTGGGTGCCTCTCACAGGACAAGGAGCTCTTCTCCAGTCCCAGCAGCCTGTTTCCAGCCTGGTCACACCATGGGACAATATAGCTGCCTCGCTCTTCCTTACAGACCAAGGAATGTAGTGGGACATGTGTCACACCATGTGTGTGTCCAGCTTTTCTGCCAGTAGTCAAGTGTGGAGATGGCAAGGGAGAAGGCATTTCTTCTGCCTCCCCTCTCACTTTCTGTCCTTTTCTTTTCTTCTGTCTCATCCCCCATGCTGATTGTAACTCTTCTTCCCTGCCCTGTCTGCTCACCTGACACTGGCTGCATCCTGGGTCTCTGTTTGTTTTCCTTTAATCCATGCGATGGATCAGTGACAGACCCCCACTGAATATTTTTTTTTTTTTAAATCAAAGCCCTTTATCTTGAATTGAGCAAGGTCAGGGGAAGCTTCTTAAGGCATCAGTTGTATTTTCTAACTCTGCCTCAGAGCAACTTAAAGGATGGCTCAACAGGATTAGTAAAAAGCGCAAGATTGGACAAATGGATTTGGCAGGGGCTGGCTGGTGGGCCTGGGGGAGCGGGAGCTTGCTGTGCCGGGAAGTGGGAGAGCTGGGCTCTGCTCAGGGTCTCCAGCCTTGCCTGCTGCCCACTGCGCCTCCGGGCACTCCGAGGCAGCTGGGCTGATGCTGTCAGGGCATTGTCCTGGCGCTGCCCTCGGGGAGAGCATCCTCAGCCCCCAGCAGCACCGCTCTCTGCCCAGCGAGGCTCCTCAGCGCCGGCCAGCAGCTTTAGGGCCACGGCACAGGGGACATGGCTCTGCGCTTTGGGGATCACCGCCCCCAGCACAAGCCTCTTTGCGGGGCCTCCAGGGAGGCGCAGATGACAGCGGAGCTGTGTACAGCTGTAATAGCGTGGGTCAGGCCTCAGGAGCAAGGCAGGATGCCATTCCCTGCGGGTGCAGGTCCCCATGGCGAGATTCCCGCTCCCTCCCCAGCCTGCTGGGTGCTGCTGGAGGTGTGAATTAGCAGTCCAGAGGTGCTGCCATTAGTCTCTGCTTCCTTGGCTTGGCTTTTTCTGCTTCCCTCCTCCCTCCCTGTTTCGTCTTACATTTTTCCAAGAGCACGTTCTAGAAGAAGGTGTCAGGCTTGCGGGGTGACAGAAGGGCAGCAGGCCGTATGTGAGCTCTCCTGGCTGGCACACAGTGCAGCCCCAACTGGTTTGTGGCCCTTGGTCTCCCCAGCATCTCGCCGCTGCTGGCAGCACCACTTCTCCCTTCCTCTCACCATGGGTGACTCCTTCCCAGGGGGCGGTTGGCCATGGCTGGGGTGGGAGAAGTCTGTGCCAGGCTGCCCCTCGGACTTGTGATGTCCAAGCTGATTTGACCAGCTGCTTGTGCACCCAGCCACCAGCCTGTCCCAAGAGGGACTTGTCCCTTCCCCACCACACTGTGAATCTGTGCCAAGCAGGAGTCCCAGTCCATTTCTTCTCTGATCCCACAGATGACTTCTTCCTTCCCTCACCCAAGTCCCTCTGTCCTGCACTGGGTACTCAGTGAAGTGGGGCTCAGTGGCGAGAAAGGAGTCTTGTGAGGAGCATCTCCACTGGCTGCAGCCAGCTACTATAGCCAGTTCCCCATCAGGGAGACACCCCCTCCTTCCACATTGTGTTCAAGGGCACACATGCATTGGGTTACCCTACATGCACACACACGGCAGTGTGAATCGAGTGTTGAAGGGAATAGAGATTCACACAACCTTGGCCTTTACTTTTCCAAGCCTCCCAGAAAGATAGGGTGGCTGGATTAGCCGGGGACATGGCTGCTCCTCCCCAGTGCAAGGATTTCCCTCACAGGACTTGCTACACCATCATCCTCCCACGAGCAGGAGCTTCTTCTCCTGTGCAGGGGAAGGCTCTCTGGGATCCTGGTTCCTCTTCACCATCCCCCTTCACCAGCCTGGCCTCACGTCCTAGGGCTCGCTTTCCATCTGGGGCACCCCAGCCCCTCAGCGTGTGCTGCCCATGGGGGAAGTTCACGCCATTCCTGCACAGAAGAGGATTTGCATGCATGGTGGGGGAGAGACAGCCTGGCCTGTTTATTCTTAATGCTCCGTATTATCTCCATTAATAATGCCACCTCTGCCTCACATGCTAATTAAGGCTCAAGATTGTTAATGTAATAGGGAATTTGGGCAGAGACCACACAAGACTGGCTGGATTAAGTTAACCTTATGGACTGTTAATGGATCTCCTGGAGGGGCATTTCTGCCTAATGAGAATCCAGCTTGAATGATAATGAGGGGTTTGCTCTCTGCATGCCCGGAGGAGCCAGGAAAACTAGTGAGGCTGCAGGGCAGGATGCGGGAAGGGCATCGGCAGGAGCTGCTGGTTGGGAAAGGGTGAGAAAGGTGCGGGGCTTGAGGGGGAGAGCCCAACATGAGGGAAGAGTTGGGGGGAGTGGAACAGTGGTGGAGATGCTGGTGCTGCTGCACAGGGGGAGCCCCAAGCAGGAGCTGAGGCTGGCCCCTTGCTTTTTGCAGTGGGCGTTTAAATATTAACACAAAGTGCTATTTTTCGTGGTCGTGATTGCCAGCAGTGAAAAGGTCACCCAAGCTACGTTAGCCATGAGCAGGACTTCTCTCTGGGGAAAAAAAACAACTGGAAAGGACACGACCTGCACCGTGGGTTGTGGCTGCTGCTGCCCCATGGATCAGAGCTGGACTTTCCCAGGCTATTTTGTTGTATGGTGTGGGGAAAATGTTGGGGAAGGGACCATGATCTGAGCACTTTTATGTGTAAACACTGCCTTGCTGGCAAGCAACAAAGTGAAAGGCTGGGTCTCTATACAGAAGAAACCTGGGGATGAATTAAAGGTGATAAAATTGAGCTTAGAGGTTAGGTTTTCAGAGTATAGGGTTGGGTGAAGTTTGGGGATAGCATGGATTCAGCGTTGTAGTTGAGGCAAAGCAGATGGACCTTAAGTGTTAGGTTGCATTTTCCAGACAAATCTGTGAGATCCTGGGCCTGGATTGAAACTGGGTTTTGCTGGGAGCCCTTGAAGCCTTCCTGGGAAGGTGTGCATACTTTCACATCTGGCTCCTGTGTGCTAGTTTTGTCCTCCAGAGGGAATAGGTGCAGACTGGGATATAGGACAAAAGCAAAGCGTGAAATGGAGGCCAGTTGTTTGCATTTCAATTTGGGGAGCCAAGTAATTTAGTAATTCGGGAGGAAGGTAGTGATCTGCAGCACTGGTTAAGGGAATAAAGAAATGGTTTTGTCTTGGTCAAGTCCCACTGCCCCAGGAGGTGCTCCAGGTGGCAGGCTCCATGCTTTGGTTCCTTGCCTGGAGGTTACTCAGTACATGTGGGACCTGGCCAAAGGTTTAGCCTTCCGATGTGGGAACAATGACAGAGCAGCTAAGATGTGTGGCACTGGCTCCAGAGGTGTGAGTTTGAGCTGTGCTGCCTGTGATTTGTGCGAAAAGTTTCTCATACCAAACCCAGCTGTGGGTGATTCTGGCTGGGGAAATGGAAGTCAAACAGGTATCACTGTAGCTGCCAGAGCCCCTCAATATTCCCGGCTATAGGGACTGCTGTCTCCTAAGTCTGTTACCTTGAGCTGCCATGGCTGAGCTGTCTCAGCTTTAGATGGCCTGTGGCTTGGATGTGAGCCATGATTCTGGTTTGTGGTGCTCAGGGCTTGGGGGAGAATGTTTGTGGGTTTGCGATGCAGTTCCTGGAGACTGGAAATGGGTGATAAGGACATGGAAAGGGAATAGGTCCAGTTCAGGTTGTCCAACTAGGTTTTTCTTCACTTTCTGCCTCTTGGTACGGGAAGATACCCAAGAACTGCAAGGAAAGGAGTTTCCTTGCTGGGAGTTGGTGTGTGGGAGTTGGTTCCCGGGGCAGAGTATGCTGGTGCCAGTGAGCAAGGGGAGCTGAAGGCGAGAAAGGAAAAGCAGAGACCAGGAGGAGAGTCAGGGAAGGAGCCAGATGGACAGTGTCTGTTCCACCTAGAGAGGGATTCCATCCCTGCAAATCTGTACGCACCCAGGAGCGCACACAGCACGTGCACACTTACCATAGATCTGTGCTGTGCTTGGATGCACACACATACACATGCACATACACATTCCATACATCGATACCTGGAGTCCACTGCCCACAGCAGGCACATGCACAGCACCAACGCACAGATGCTTACCAGAAGGCACACATTCCTGCACACCCATGTGCACACACAACACCACATCATTTGTGTTGCCCCCTTTCAGCATTATCCCACACAGGTGGACTCACTCATGGCAACACTGATGGACACGTGTTTTTGTGCCTCCCAGGTTTCCTTGCTTGTCAGCACAAAACAGGCATGTGAAGGTGGGTGAAATGTATCCCTTTGAGGTGAACAAGATGAACACCACACTGACATACACTTGTGAGCATGCATACACATTCCCCTTGGCTCCTGCTTGCAGTGCTTTCACTCTCCATTTTCCTTTGTTTAGCCAATCATGGTGCTTCTTCCATGCCCCTGAAGCACAGGAGCAGATGGTTTGGAGGTCAGTTTAGAATGATGGTTCCCTTTTCCACTAGTGCCTCTCTTCATCTGCTTACCTCAGTACTAAGTATCTCTGAGATAAAGATCCTCCTTGCCTACCCACATATGACAGCTCTGTGTTACCTCTCAGCACCTATTAGAAATCCTGAGTCCAAAAGCCTCTTTAAATTGCCCTCATGACCGTACTTTAACCCAAGTAGCGCTTCAGGCCATGGTGGCTTTTCCAGTTTTGGCAGCATCTGTTAGCTTTGACCAAATGAGGCACCTCCATCTCACTCTTCTCTGTACACGTGCCTTGCTAGGGTCCAAACGACTCTCTCGCATGTCCCCTTTCAGCCTGCATTATTTATCTCCTGTAATGCACAATGGATGTTTGTGGGAAGAGGCATGCAGGTACAATTGAGCATAGTGCCGAGGAGCAGACATTCCAAGCAAGCTGAAATTGCCTGGGTGCACAGGCCAAGTTTAGCTGAGAGAGAGGAAATTTTTACTCCTTCAAAGCACTTTTGAAAAGTGAGTGGTGGCGGTGGTGGAGGTAGAGGGGAAGTGGGGGTGGCTTGGAGGGGTTGAGGGGGTGGTGGGGGCTTCCCCACATGTTTCTTCTGGCTCCTCTCGTGCTGCCGCACGAACATGCGTGTGGTGGCGGGTGTGGGAAGGTGGGAGTGCTGTGGGGGAAGGTGTGAAGTAGGTGGCATGGGGGAGCGGAGAGTTTTCCTGCCTAAGTGCGGTGGGGAAGGTGTACTTTTGTGCTCTGGGAAGGGGCTTGGGGAGTGTTTGGTGAAGAGTTGTGGAAGCAGGGTGTTGGGGCACACGATGTGAGGGAGGGCAGGGAGTCCCTGGAAAAGGCTATGGCAATGTACACTGCACAACACTGAGGTGTGTCTGTACCTGCTCGGAGCCCATGCCCAGCCACCAGCACAGGACCAGAGCTTGTGGGACTCCTTCCTTTTTTCCTGTCTTCTCTAGGAATCAGGGATAATCTGCTTGCTCAGGAGTTGTCCAGAGAAGGGCTGGGAAGGCCTGTGAGTCTGGCTGGGGCTAGACCTGAGTGTGATCCCTGCATTGCCTGTGTCCAAGCCACCCCTGTGCCAGACCCTTCATGTGTATAGGCTCTTCCTTTTGTACTTGTTCCAGTACTCGCTGCTCCAGGGATCCCAATACAGCCATAGACCGCTGTGCCACATGCCTGCAGTGCCATCTGAACCAAACTGCTTTCCCCCACCAAAACTCCATGCTTTCCTGTACCTTTCCCATTTCCCAGGGGCACACGTGCTTGCCCTGATGCAGAACCCTGATTGCTCTCCACTATCGCTTGTAGTATCATGCTGTGACACTCCCGAGCTTGTTAAACAAACCCGGCAGAGTGCTTGTCGTGCCGTCCCTAGTGCTGGGCCAATCTTCCCTGCTTTCTTCACCCCTTCTTACCCACCTCCTGCATCTCCTTGTGTCTCCCAGGGGGCTCAGGGGATGCTGTCGACTTCCTGGCCAAACCTCTGCCTCCCATAAGGGCTTATGTACTTCTTTACCATGCTTAGGTTTTGCAGTCACATCCCCTGATGTCACTATCAGCCAATTTTAGAGCATTTGGGGCTGGTAGGACCTTGCAGTCTTCTTTGCATGCAAATTATGCACATCTAACACCAGAAGAAAGGAGGAAAGAAGAAGGGATGACTGTGGATATTCTTCCAAGCTGTCTGCTCCAGAGACTTTGCCCCCAGGAGCTGCAACATGTGTCAATGGACAGATACGTGGGCTTTGCTGGGAGGTGGTAGAATGGGCAGAACTAGAGATAGTGAAAAAAAAATCCACAAAAGGGATTATTTCAGAGGTGGTGGCAGTTTAAGCAGAATTGGTGTGACAGTAGTACATGCGTATGCGTGTGCACCCATGCAGGTGTACAGAATAATACAACTGTCTCCAAAGTGAGTTGCAGTTTCCTAAGTTTTCAATTATGTCATTTTGGGGGGCAGAGGGGTGAGTGATGTTGGCTGTCTGCATTTCGTGTGTAGTTTGTGTTTGTCTGTCTGTGTTGGATGTTGATGAGTATTTGTGTTTTGCATGTGACAGAATATGGCTGGTGTTTGATGATGCTGGGGCTAGCGTTTAGGATCCAGAAGGATGGTATGCCACTGTGTGGGCTGAGTTAGGAAGGTAACAGTATCTGATGCGATCAGTTTGTATGCTGCAGGCAATTTGTAAGCGTAGTATATTCGTGTGTGATATGCAGCCAGCGGTGCTTGCTTGACTTAGGTTCTTAAGAGTGCGAGGATGTTTTATGTGCTTTTTTTTTTTCTTATAGATGTCTGCGTTGTGATATGCTGGTGTGCTGTTTGCACTGATATAGATGTTTGTGTGTGTGTACCTGGCACTTTTTCTGGTCTTTCTTTGATATGGAGGTGGGCTTATTACATGGTATGCATTTGTGCAGTGACAGTTAGATATAAGTGGTCAGGAGTTTGTGTGTGGTGGCTGTGTCCAGATACTCAGCACGCATTTGTGCAGTGGTCAGTATTCGCTGTGCTGCATATAAATGTTTTTACTGTGTGCTTGTACGAGCGGTGAAACAGGCTGGGTGGTATTGATGGGGTTGTGCGATGGGTGTCTGAAATATCACGTACACATGTTAATACAGCTGTGCAATCTTGTCAGTGCGGGATGTCTGTGAAGAAGAGAAGCACCTCAGCCTTTGGAGAGACTCTGAATTTTTAGGGGATGTGTGCGAGGCGGTGTATGGGGGTATGAAAAGGCTGGTGAGTGTGTGTACAGGGTGTGTGTAGCAGTCTGAGTGTGAGCAGCGTGCCTGAGGGGGGCCATGTCTGAGTGATGTGAGCAGGGCTGGGAGGCGGTGTGTCTGTATGTGTGTGGCCATGTGTGTAGGCACACTTCACCTTCTCCCGGCACAGCTCCGTCAGCACCTTGTCCTGCACCTGGCCAGGTGCTGTCTCCTTTCAGAGTGTAGTGGGACAGCTAGGCTCTTGGGATACAGGCTGCCCTCTTTCCATCCTTTAAATCTCTTTCCATCCGTCTGTCTGTCTGCTCTGCTGCCCGTGTCCAGTTGTCTGTTCCCATAATCACCGATACGCCCTGACTAGCTCACACCCCACTCTGCCTGTGGACTCAGCAGCTGTGCATCTCTCCGTCCCTCCCACACACACACACACATTCACACACACACACACACCCGGGATCTTCATCTGTGGTATATTCAGTTGCCATTGGAAACCTAAGAAAGAAGTGAATCTACCCTCCAAGTCTTAAGCTGGTGGATTTTTTTTCCTTCTTTTTTTTTTTTTTTTTCTTTTTTTTCCCTCCCCTTTCCTCCTAAATCAAAATGTTCTCCATGACTGACTGCTTTGCAGCACTAGGGTAAGTCCCATTTTTCCACAGCTTAAACAGAAATATGCCTAAGAAATCTATGCCAGAAAGGCATTTTGTTGGGTTTTCTTTTAGGAAATAAACACGATGTTGTTGGGGAGACAGCCTCTTTTTTTTTTTTTTTTTTTCTTTTTTGTGGTTTTTTTTTTTTTTTTTTTTTTTTTTTTTTTCCTTTTTTTCCCTCCCCTTTCCTCCTCTCCTCACAGAAGGCGAAGTCGTTCGCAATGAATCCATGGCAGCTTCGATCGAGCGGTGAGCCGGAGCACCTACTCACAGGCCGCTCCTGGATGTGACTGAGGAGAGAGGCCTTTCCCAGCACTTGCCGAGGACGAGCAGATCCCTGGATTTACCTCCCGGGCACCCCCAGCACCAGCACGGCGAGGTAAGCCAACCTCGGTACCTATGTCTGTGCGCCGCTCTCCATCCATCCATCCATCCATCCACCCACCCATCCATCCCTCCTTCCCTCCCTCTGGCTGCTCGTTCCCCAGAGGTGCGAGGGAGGAGAAAAGCAGGGGTTTTCTGCTACGTGGAGGAAAAAAATCCAGGCTTTCCTCAGGCCCTCTCCCCCCCAACCCTGGTAATGGAGAGCTGCTCCCTCCCCTCAGACCCCCTTTCCTAGCAGCTCTGCGTGGCTGTGCGGGGAGGGGATGTTTGGGGAGCAGCGTGGGGGGAAGCGCTGCAGGTCCCCCCTGCACACAGTCTGGAGTGCCTGCCTTCCTTTCCCATACCTCCCGTGGCAGACACCTGTCTGCTCTCCTCCCTGTGGCATTTTCCTCCTCCCTTTCCCTGTTTTCTTTTTTTTTTTTTTTTTTTTTTTTGCGGGGGGGGATGGGGGGAGAAGGGGCAGCTGGGCTGAGGATGCTGCATCCAGCAGCATGGCTGGGCTCTGCCACCCTGACCTGGGTCCCCTCGGGGACACAGCTGGCAACGGATCAGGAGTGGGCATCAGGCGGCCGGGAGTGGGGCACTCAGGATGGGGTGGGGGGGTGTTCCCCCTCCCTCCTCGTCTCACGGATATTTTGGGTATCTCGATTCCCCAAGGAGGGTGCTGGCCTCTATTTCCTAGGCAGCTCCTAGCTCCTCTGAATACCCAGCCCAGCCTGGCACAGTTTTTTTTTTGGGGTGATGGGCATGCTCTTTGTCGCTGCTTATCTGCTGTCCCCCCGGTGCTCCTGCCCGGCTGGGAGGGATGTTTTCCTGCCGGAGACGGTGTGTTTCATAAGCTGGGAACGCCGTGTGCCCTGCACAGGCAGCCAAGGGGCCCTGTGCTGAGCCTGACCCATTTTTGGGGCGCAAAGCTGTCGGGAGCACCTGAAAGGGCCTCCCGCTGCCGGGGGCTGCCCTCGGTGCCCCTTTCCCCGGCTCCTCCGCGGGGAAGGCAGGGAGATCAGCAGCTCGGTTTCCATGCCGTGTCTCTGTGCCGCTGGAGATGCTGCTGGAGCAGGGGACCGGAGGGGAGTGGGGAGCAGCTGTTTGCTCCCATTGCCTGGGCAGGCCCAGCCGTGCCGCCGGCCCATGAGGAGCACGGACCTGCCCGGAGGTGCCTTTCTCCAGAATAAGTCTCTGAAGCAAGGAGCTGCTGGCAAGGCAGCGGGCATCCTCAGAGGAGAGGATTTTAGAGGGGACATCCGGGGGGTTCGCACCTGCCAGGCTGTGGTTCTGCACAGACTCTGGCAGATGCTGTGGTGTTCTGAGTCAGATTTTGGGGCTGACGCGCTCCTCTTAGGGGAAAGGGCTGTCAGGGCCCATGCTGCAGCGCAGCCCTGGCAGTGGTGCCCGTGTGGTGTTCCCCTGAAGGAGGTGACGGGTTGCTCCCCTCCTGCCCAGGTCCTACCTGGTGATAGCAAGGAGGGTGCATGCTCCAGTGCATCTCCCTGCTGCCACCGCGGGACCTCCTCAGTGTCCCCCTCTCCAACCACCCCAACACATCCTCCTCTACCCAAAATACCACCTTCAACTTCTGTCTGGTGGTGCCAGCTGGTTTTTCTTCTCTTTTGGGGTACCCCTAAGCCCTGCTTTTCCCTCTTTCCTTCCTCACTCCCTCTCCAGCACTCCCCATCCCTCGTGACCCCCCTGGTGCACAGCGTGCTGGGCAGGAGCAGCTTTGGGGCCACCTCGGGAATGGCTGGTGTTCCCTGGAGGGATCGTTTCTGGATGCTGCTGCCAGCTGACAATACTGTGAAGTGATCTTTTCCCCTGTGGTTCACACCCTTCAGTGTGCGTGTGTGTGTGTGGCGGGTGATGGAGTGACTGTAGTGTTGTTGATGTGTCACCCTTCCTCTTGGCCAGGGCCTGGCAGGAAGCGTGACCGTGCAGTCGCTCTCGGTTTCGTTACTGGGGAGTTTGCAGAAAGTGAGGTCCTCCCGGATGGAGCCTTCGAAGCTGTTTGGCATTGGTTAAATTCCATAGCCCTCTCAGGACATGGCTTTGGCACCGGCTCAGGGTGGACAAGACAATAAATCCAGCTCTAGGGAGCTTGGTACCGGGTCAAAACTGCTGCGGCTACATGGTAGAAAATGCTGATCCAGTATGAACTCACTCCGCTGCTCCAGATTTGTTTAGAAAACAATGTTGGCTTAACTCTGTACTGGCAAGGTTTACGTTGCGTTGGGTATTATCTGTCTGCACCACTCCAGCTTGATGCTGGCTCGAGTGTTGTTTGTCCTTCCACATCTGGCAGGCACTCCGGATCGTGTGTGCTCTGGCTAATTTGACAGATGCAACTGCGCGCCGCAGCCAGCCTGGTTCAGTCCCTCCTGTCGGGTGAGCTGGTTTGAAAGAGGGTTGAATCACAGTCTTAGCAGGGAGCAAGCCATGTCCCACACCGGGCAGCTGCCCTCCTCTTTCAGGAGTTACAACAGCCCTTGTCTCCCCGGTGCCTTGCGAAGTGATGCACGGTGAGGCAGAAACCCAGTTCTCTGTAGCTCCATCTCTCCTAGTGCCACCCCAGGTCCAGGGAGATCCTTGAGAGACAAGTATGTCCACTGGCTGGTGGCCACATCTCTGCCTGGCTCTCCCCAAGGGTTTCTGAGTCTCTCGCATGCTGCCCTGGAGAGCGTGTGTGCGGGGACGAGAGGATGATGCTAGCTGGGAGGAAGGCAGGCATTGCATTGAAGGGGAAAGGAAGGGTTGTCTCAACAGGAGGATGTTGCTCTCCAGCCTTGACCACCCCACAGCCCTGTGGTGAGTGCACAGGGTGCAGGAGACATGTTATCGTTCCTCACAGGACCCTGGTGGTAGAAAATGGGGCTACATTTGGGCCAGAGCCGAGATGATAACCCCATCAGAGGCAAGTGCTCACTTGGGACAAAGTATGAGCACAAACCCTTACTGTTACACTGTGGGTGCTTTTTCCAGAGATGTCACTCTGGTGTCCACGTTGCTGAGGGAGGTAGCTTTGTTTGCGGGGGAGGACAAGGGCAGGAAAGTGGTGCGGGGTAGCTCGCCTCATGCTTGTATATGGAGGTATGCAAGGCTCTTGTGATAAAGAAGAGCATTTGCTGACCAGGTTTTGCAGTCTGAAGACAGCTTTACTTCACTTGAGATGAGCTTTTGGGGGTTGAAGCCAAGAGATGACACTGCCTACAAAACCTTGTTGCTAAGGTCTCCTGAATCCTAATCCCAGCGAGGTCTCTCAGCAGTCACCATCCTGTGCCTCAGTTTCCCCTACCTTTGCGTGGGGCAGGCTGTAGCCACAAACACCAGGGGAGAGGAGGAGGATGGGGAAGGGGGACATGAAGGCATGCTTACTATTTGCATGGTGCTTC
Organism: Calidris pugnax; assembly: GCF_001431845.1. Taxonomy (NCBI): domain Eukaryota; kingdom Metazoa; phylum Chordata; class Aves; order Charadriiformes; family Scolopacidae; genus Calidris; species Calidris pugnax. The sequence continues at coordinate 3,275,813 of NW_015094506.1, read as the reverse complement.
AGGCTGCACAGAGGGATGCTGTGGGGAAAGGGAGGTGCAGCCTGCGGACTCTCTGCTGGCATGGCTGCATGCTGACCTTCGCGGGGGGGCTGGATGCTGGAGGAGAATCCATAATGAGTGGGGTGCTGTGTGCCAGGGCTGAGGCAGTGATTCACTCAAGCCTCTGTTTGTTTGGGAAGAGAAAGGGAGTTTGTGGCTTGTCACTTGGGAAACAGAGTGGGGATTCAGCGGCGGAGGGCAGGCTTCTTGGCTGAGCCTCCCCGAGCAGCCACGCCGTGTGTCTGTGTGTGTGTCAGGGGATCAAAGGGGACCCTGGTACAGGCCATGACTGGCGTCCAGCCACCTCTGGCCCCTGGCACTTCACCTCCCCCTTGCACCCTCTGCACAGGCTGAGTGGCTGAGGACAGCCCTGAGATGCACATGTGTGTGTGACCCATGCGCCTGAGGAGAGGGAGGGGAGTAAAAGCCTTGCTAGAAGGGCGGCTGGATGGGATTCCTGCTGCCTCTCTGCCCAGCTTAGCCTGTATGTGGTAGCTCAGCATCTGTGCAGGTGTACATAGTGCTTAATCCCAGCCCAAGCTTCAGCAGGGTTGTGCCTAGTGTGTGGGACCAGGTCAGAGGCTAAGGAGTTGTGCTGGGCTAACTCAGGGGCTGAAGAAGATCTCTTCCTCCCCTGAGCTCCTCCCCTGTCTCATCCCTGCTATGCTTCTTCAGGTGTGTTTCTTGGAGGTGTGTTTCATCTTGTTTCTTAGAGGTGGAGGGAGGTGTCATGGAAGGAAAGGGTATTGCAAGGCAGATAGGGGTATGGAGGGGATGGAGACACTAAGAAAGAGGGAAGACCTAAGAGAAAAAGGGCAGAAGCAGCAAAGGAAGAAAGGGGAGGCAGGAAGAGAGCAGCATGTCCCCGTGGTGACAATGTTGTGTGGAAGTCTCTTATACAGACTTGAGTTTGACCTGACTGTGTTTGTACTTGGTATGGATGTGGTCTGAAAAGGTGTGGCAGGAGGGCCAACTCTGCACAAAGGACTGCTCCTCTCCTGTCCACCTCCTTAACCCAGGGAATAACCAGCCTGTGGAGACAGAGGAATTGAGTGTGTTGCCTAGCACTGCTGGGAATTGCCTTGTTCTGTGATGGAGGGATGTTGGTGGGGTCTTACAAGGACCCACAACCTTGCCTTTAGACTGCTCCCCAGAAATACTTATGGCCACTTTACCTCATGTAGGCAATGTCTGCAGGGACTGAATTCAACACACTAGATGAGGCAGAATTTTCTCTACGACTGCCCCACCAACACATCCCATAAAATCTGAATGGCAGCAATTAGATAAGAGGGTTTTACGTCAGTTTCTCTTTTTCTTTTATGAAATATACTTAAGCATGTATCTATTGGGTAAGGTAGGTGTGCCAGGTGTGTCATAGGGGAGGTAGATTTCATACAGATGTTCTGTCATTTTTGATGGGAGTGTGGCAGTTTCTAGAAGGTGGAATGCCAGTGTTGGCCTGCCGACAGTCTTGCAGGTGAACATGTGTCACAAGGCGGTCATGTATGCACTGTGGTGTAGCTGTGACACAAATCTGTGGGTGCCTCTTGCCCATCTTGAGCTTCCTGCCTGTCCCCCTGTTGTAGGACCAATGGGCCATGTGGCTTGAAGCCGGTGGCATATCAGGGCCATCAGGCTGTGCCCTGATCTGAACTCCCATGCCTTTTAAAGCCAGCCAGCATGGTGAGAGCTATCAAGAACCAGCCCGACACAAAGAGAGAAACACTCATATAATGGGGCTACTTATTTGAGTTCCCCAGCATTTCCCATTGCGCTTCATGTCTTGGGGCTGATTCAGTTGAAAGGCAATCAATGGAGCTAACAGCCCAGCATTGTTCTGCTCACCTTCTGATTTACTTCTTTTCATCCTCGCTGGGTTTCATCTCCTCCCTGGTTCATGCATCCCCCAGCACTGAGGTCACTTTCTTTTTATTGCTGTATATAATCAAGCTAGCTCCGTTCCTGCCCTGAATCTTCTGGGGTCAAGATGGAAATCACTGTTCAGCAAGAGACCCAAACAAATGAGCAAAACTAGCCTGGTCGGTCAGAACAGGGTGGAAGTTATCCAAGAAAACTTGCACTGATCAATTCCAGTCACCTCCTGTGTTTAAAGTGACTCAGTATCTCCATTTTTAGGATGTTGCTGGGGAGCTGAAGTCTCTTATGATTTCTCTTATATCAGCTGTCCCTACCAACGGTGTTTGTGAGATTCTTTTCCCGTATCTCCGTAGATGAGGAACTGTTGGAAAACATGCTGGTATAATAATGGGTGTTGGGACAAAGCCAATCACAAAAAAACCCAAAACCCACTGAAAAAAACCCACAAAACCTCCCCCACTTTCCCTGAACAATAAGTTATCAAGTCCAGATGGTTAAATCCGAGAGTTTGGAAGGAGCTTAAGTGATTGAGCTGCTAACAAAAATATGCAATCTCTTGTGAAAAAAAAAAAGCTACTGATTCGGGGAATTGGAGAAGACCAAATGTTGTACCTATATTTAAAAAAAGGCTCCAGTGATGATCCGGGGAATTAAAGATCAGTAAGCTTTGCATCTGTATCTGGTAAACTGGTGGGAATGATAATTAAAAAGCAATGCTTGAAGACATCTGGAAGATCGTGGCCTGATAGGGCCTAACCAGCACGCGTTCAGCAGAAGAAAACTGCATCTTGCTAATCTCCTACAACTCTTTGAATGTGTCAGTAAAGCAGTGGATAAAGGCGAACCAACTGATATAACGTATTTAGACTTCCAAAAGGCTTTTGAAAGATCCTGTACAAGAGCTACTAAAGGAGCTAAGTAGTCAGTGAGAGAAAAAATATTGACATAGATCAAAAACTGTATAGGAGACTGAAAGAATGAGGGGATTAAACAATCGAGCTTCACCATGGCAAAAGGTTAATGTGGCCTCCAGGTTCTCTTCTAAATCCCATGTGATTTACTGTATTGTTTAATGACTTGGAAAGGTGGGAGGAAAGATATGCTGTATGAAAATTTGCAGATGAGACAAAGTTATTAAGTTGGCTGTGGCCAGAAAGGGCTGTGAGAAATGCCGGGGAAAGAGAGCTGAGTTAAATGAATGCCCCGCGCTCTGGCAAATGAAGCTCAGCGTTGATACGTTCAAAGCAATGTGTGTTGCAGGGCAGCCTCACAACTCTTTAGAAACCCCTAAAGGTCCTGAATGAAGGGTATAAGCCAAATGGAAGTGTGGGCGGATGTCAGGGAGCTCTTTGCAGAGCTCTGCCCTGTGTTGTGATGCCCTTGAGCAGGCAAAGTAGCTGTCTGGCTGCGGAGGCAGTGGGTAGGGAGTACTTTGGAAGAGCTGCAAGTCTCTTGATACACCTGTATTGCTGCCTAATTTGGAGTTGCACGCCGAACCGGGGTCAACCTGTTTCTGAAGGGATGCTGGAGAATTGAAGAGGCTTGGAGGTGAGGCAGAAAGCCCGTGAACGCTCCCAGGTGAAGAGATGGAGGAGACAAAGATTGCTAGTGTCAGACAGCAGGCTGGGAGTGGTTGTTGAAAGGAAGTAAAATTACACTACATAAGAGTACACCTTTCCTTCCTTCCTTCTTCTGCAGGAGTGAGGGAATGCACAGTGAAATTAAAATGTATGGGATTCAGTTCCACAAGGCTGGGCTGTGGAGCTCCAAGTCATGAAATTTTGTCAGGACCAAGAATTTAGAAAGGTTCATCACGGGCCTGTGTGTTTTTGTGGAGAGCAAGAATACACAAATGAGCTTTAACAAACGATGAGCCCAGTTTTGGAGCCTGAACCTTCAGGTTTAGTTTTCAGAGCCTATATTAACCCAGAACTCATAGCGACCGATAAAAAAAGGAAGGTAGGAGCACATTGTCCCTCATCTATCTATTTGAGGTTTTTCCTCCTTTTCCCCCAAAAAATCTGGTGATGTCTTTCATGAGAGTCAGTGTGGGCATCTCTCTGATCTGGAATGGTTGTTCCTCAGCATGCACCTTGCCTTAATAACACCTGCTGGGATATAAGTGAACTTCTGTTCATGTCTCAACTCTTCCTAGCATCATGTGTGTTCAGGAGCACCCTCAAGCTCAAGTAAGAAAGGGGTCAGATTCCCTCCTAACATAAACTGGCATAATCATCTCAAAGTCAATAGTAAGAAGCAGTATTTTCAGCCTCTTGAGTTTGAACTGAGTTGCAGCCTCAGAGTTCCAGTCAAAACCAAACAGCGCACACACATACAAAAAATGCAAACCCACCTAAATTCTTGAAATTGCCTGCAATCAGAAACCTAACCTGGAAAGTTCCCAGATATTCCTGGGAGATTGCCCATGCTTTCACCTCCTGCATGAGCTATGGATGCGGGAATCAGTGACAGGATAACAGGGTGTTGCAGCCTTTCCATTTGCCAGGAAAAGCTGGAGCCCACAATTAAAAATCTGCTGGGGCTGAAGGGAGAAGAGAAATCCCTGGGCCTATAGAAACCCTGAAATCGTATCTGATTATTTCCCCCTTTCTTCAGTGTAAGGAGCTGAGTCTATAAACACCTCCTCCCTGTCCTACAGCATTCCCTACCCAGGAGGTGGTCCCAGTTTTTGGGTTTTTTTTTACTGAATACATGATATAGGGTGCTGAAGTCATTAACAGCTTGGCTAACTGAGACTGTTCACAGAGTCTGATTTCTAGCTATTTGTGTGTAGCGCACACAAATCTCAGACTCCTTGTAAGTATGTCTCCTTCCTGGGCAGCCCACGAGGTGTGAGCGGAGTGACTCCTTGCGCAGGGAAATGTTTTTTAAGCCAGGAAAACAAACACTGGGGAGCATCTCCGCACGCCGCTCCTCGCTGGATCTCTGTGCTCTCTTATATTCTTAGAGCTGTGATTTGTTTTGGTGGGTAGCTCGGAGCTACACCCACTGCAGCTGATGTGGATAGAGTGGGAGCAGCCGGGCTCATGTCCCAGTGCCGGGAGACCTGGGGTCACTGTCGCACCTTTCCATGGGGTTAAAAGCTCCTGTACGGCCAGAGGGAACCTTGGCAGTGTTTCAAAGCTGACATCATCACAGCCCCTGTGAACCTCTGGGGTGGAAACGACATCTCCAGCACCTCTCCTGGAATCCAGGAGCTGGGGACTGCGGGGGCTGAGAGACGCTGACGTCACCCCTGCTGCGTGCCAGCAACCCCAAGGCTTCGGAGACGGCTTGATCACCACCACTGTATTATAGCACCTAAAAAGACCTCTGGGATCAGAAGATGATTGCATCTCTCTGCTCTATTACAGCAACCAATGAACCTCCAGGGCCAAAGGATAAATGCACCATCTCTGGAGTATTATAGCATTTAGAAACCTCGCTCACTGACTCACAGCTGACTTCTCCCCTCCACCACCACCACCACCTTCAACTCGTCTCGGCATCCAGCCACCTTCTCTACTGAGGTGTAGCTGGATAATCCCTGTGCTTTTACATCATCTGGCTGTGCACAGCCCTGAGATGAGACTGCGCTGCCTTTTTCACTTCTGACAGTACTGGGGAACATCAGTGTTGTGACCCTTTGCTCTACGAGTGCAGCAAGGGGCCACCGCGACAGACCATTTCCACTTCTAATACAGCATCTGTGAACCCCTGGTACCTCTCTGCTGTGGCAGACGATCTGCTCTTGCCTATTAGAAGGTGGGGGGCTCTTCTCACGCTGTTACGGATGCTTCAGAAGACAGCTCAGCACCGGGGAACAGCCGCGTTGTATCAGCAGCTGGAGCTAACTGACGGGAAGGGGGATACTTTGAATGTCTGGTCAGTGAACCTGGTATTTAGAGAGCACAAATTAATTTCTCAGACACCCTAGAGAGGTGGAGTTCTGTCATGTTACGAACCTGACTCGTACATTCTGGGGAAAATCCTAAAAGCTTTTGGTAATAGAGGTTTTAGTGAGTTTAATGCCGATGGAATTAAAAGTCTCTAGGCACTCGTTGTGAATGGATTTACATCAGGGAGATTAGAAAAGGGAAAACATTATTGGTGTCCAGGAAACTCAGGAGAGCAGCTGTCAGCTGGTTTAGATGGAAAGTTCCCCAGTGGGCAGGCGCCCTGGCAGCCAGGCAGCACACAGGCGCACACCCCGTGGGGTCGGCTGGCAAGCTCATGGGCTGGGGACACGTCCCAGGACCCACTGCGAGTCACATCACACGTGAACTCTCACAGTGGGATGTCTGCACAAGCCAGTTCTACGGACTCATTGAGTGGGAGCACACACAGTGATGGTCTCCCCGTCTTGGCTGGCATGCTCCTTCTCAGAGACCCATAGGCCTCACCCAAGTGCTGCTGAACTTTCCTGGCATGTTCATTACCCTTCACTCCTGCAGAGGAGCATGGAGGAGGAAGATCTCCCCTCCTCCCTGTCTACAGGGACACTCTGCACTGGGAGGACTGCAACAGAGCCTCTTCCTTCATGGATGGGCCTTTGACTGTCCCCTTTCTTACCACCAGAAATGCACCTGGCACATAGCTATGAAGTGCAACTATAGAGTGCAGCAGTTAAAGGGGAGACTAGAGAAGGTCCTTATGGAGGAATTTTGTAAGGTTTTGTAAATTCGTAGGGACCATGTCCAAATTATGAAATCCACTGACTTCAACTTGTCTGGGAGAGTAACCTGGGGAGCCATCACTATATCTTGGCCAGGTTCTGCTCCTTTTTCCAAAGCCTCTGTGCTTGTCACTGCTGGAGAAATCATCCTTGGGTCAGATGATCCCTTGCCTGTGCTCTTAGATAAGAAAGGCTTGATCCTTTAGGGTTTGACTTTTCTTGGACTTCCCTGCTGGGGCTGTGTTGCCAAGGCTGTGCTCTTTGCTGAGGGATCATAAAGGCAATAGGAGAAAAGACATCAAGAAATCTACAGGGAGAGCGAGAAGGGTTTTGGCTTTAAGTACATGAGCTTGTTATGCTCCTCTCAGGAAGGCTCTGAGAGCCTATTTGTCTGCTGTCCCTCTGGTTACTTCCCTCCAAAGTCCTCATCACTTGTTGGTGCATCGTGTGGAGAGCAGAGATCAGGGTTAATTCACCCTGGCTTTCTCCTTAAGTAGGACATCAACAAGCTGAGGACTCCATTCAAATCCTGCTTCTAAGATCTTTATCTCCTCTGCAGCCCTGCAGAGCTGGCTGGGAGGCCAGGCTTTGCTAAAGCAGGGAGGTCCCTGCCCCAGAGTCCATAGGCAGGAGGGAGAGCAAGGTGTTTTTCTGGGGCAAGGAGTTAGTAACCTGACTTTATCTCCTAAGTGCTCACAAGCACCACCTCTCCCAGCACTGCCAAGAGTTACCCTGCTTTGTAGGGTGAAGATAATGCCCTGTCTGCAAGACACAGCAGAGAGCTGGGATTCATGCCACCCCTTTTCTTCCTGTTGGCTCTGGGGGGGCTGGGTGGGAGGAGAAGGCTGCCAGAGTGGTTGACAGTGCCCTCATAACAAGGTAAGTGGTATTGAGTACCAGGAGCAGGGCAGGCACGACATCTCTGATGTCCCTCCCAGTGAGTGGGTAGATGCCATCAGGGGTTCCACACAGGAGGAGGAGGAGGAGATGGGAGAGAAGAAGGAGGGTGAGCAGTCTCAGTGCCTCCCCAGGGGGCCTTTCTTGTACTGGCAGGAGGTGGTGGAAATGTGGGGAATCAGGGAGGGAAGGCGAGGAGGGGGGGATGCTCTGCTGGCAGGCTGGCACCCCGTGAAGGAGCAGGCAATGAGAGGACACTGTGGTAGACAGCCCTCGTCCCTGGGCTCCCGTTTGTCAGCTTGAAGACACAGGTAGGATAGAAGAGGGTCTTTTTAAAACAAAGTACAAGATTTAGAAGCAAAAAAATTAATAGGGTGATTGGGGACACAGCAATACATGGTGAGAGATGAGCAGTGATGTCTGGGCAGGAACTGGAGCTACCCCTGGTAGGAGCAGACCAAATCTGGGGGTAGGAAAGGGAGTAAACCTATTGCTGTGACTGCTTATCCCATGGAGGTGTCTGACCAGGCATTGCTGAGGACATCATACTTGTCCTGCAAATGTATTGCTTTGGAGCTGCTGGGCATGCATGTGCCAGCCTTTGGATGGGTACAGAGCGAGCTTGGGGCACGCTTCCGTGTAGGCTGCATCGGCGCTGACAGAACCTGTGTATCTCAGCAAAGGGAGCCACTCCAGAAACCTCTTTGCAACTGGCACTGAAAAAACCTTCTTTTTTTTCCTTCCTGCATCCTGGCTGAAAGAGCTTCTATCCCACCTTTGTCCTTCTGGAGGCACTTCTGTCTGTCAGTCTGTCCACCAGTGCAAAGACAATGTCAGTGCAGGTGCCCTCCCACTTTCCAGCCCACCGTGCTGGCTGTTGTAATAAGCTCATTCAGCCAGGATGTGTTTGCCCCCTGTAAACAGTAGTCATTGTCTATTCCCAGGCAGAACTGTGCTTCTGGAGGACGTCTAGCACAACTAACTCATCATGACAACCAGTAGCAACTTCAGGCTGCTTTCACAGAGCTGTTTATGGAGTCACCTCAGCCCTTTAGCACAAGATGTACACTTGCAGGAAGCCCTGCCACTACAGAAGAAAGAGGCTTCTGCTTTCTGTGAGTGGTGGGTGCCCAGCAAATGCTGGTCCATGGCTAACATGTTTGGAGCTGTAGCAGTAGCAATGGATAAGGGAACCTGTGCTGCTGTGAGCCTTTTTAGCAGGTGTGAGATAGGAGAAAAGGGTTCTTCAGCTCAGTGGGACCATTGAAGGCACAGATGCTTTGCAGCTGTAAGGATGCTATGAAGTTGTCAGCTGCAAAATATTGTGGTCTTTAGGCCTTGACTTGGATGAGGGAAGGTTCTCAAATGCACGATGGGGCACACTTGTCACTTTCCTGAAGGAGGGAAAAGTTATCTGAGGGCAGCCCCTAGGATTTTCAGGACCTGTCAGTTGTTTTCATGTGCGGAGGAAATCTGACATTTTCCTTTTGGGACTGACTAGCAGAGATTCAAAGGCCTCTCATTTGCATGATTAGCAGCATTTATGCTCATTGTTCTTTCAGGGACTGCCCCGTGTGTGAAACTGTACCCTCACCACAGAGCACTGGACTGAAGAGAGCACAGTAGAGGGTGGAGGCCCAGAGCACCTTTGGTTTATTGCATTGCCTGCAAACCCACGTGGATGTCAGCACGGTTCATACCGTCTGCACCTTAGTGGCATGTGATGTTCTCACAACACATGAGAAGGTGAGAGAGGGCAGACTTTTCATGGGGAGGTGCCTCTGGGCATCGCTACTTTTTTTACTTTGTCCTTGGAGTTGGTGAGCCTGGTAGTGTTGCAGGGTGACATGTATGAGAAAGCCTGACACCAAGCAGGAGGACCCATGAGGCTGTATCATGATGTAGCCAACAAAGTGGGCTGCTTGCTCTTGCTTTGATGTGCTCGTATGACAGTTTGATGCTTTATTCAAAGCACTGGTTACAACCTCGTTACTCTTCTTTCCCGAGCACTTCGAGGCCAACCAGTGTATTAATAAATTAGAGGGATTAAAATAAACATTGCTTTGAAAATCATTAGGCATCCCAAATGCCTGGAAACAAAACAGCAGTTGAAGTAAAAATACAAAATGCAAATAGGCTAAGAACTGGGCCATAAAATATTGTAGCCTAGCCCTGGGGCAGCTCTGGAAAGAATAAATGTGTTTATTCCCTAGTCTCTTTGGGTTGGGACAGAAGAAGTAGTACTGGGGTACTGTGAACGAGGACTGGTTCCTGCCCCAGTTCCTGCAGTGGTACAGAGTCTGCCCCACCAATGGCTTTACTGGCTGCAGAACAGGGATGTGGGGGGATGAGGCCACAAGCACCAGCCACGGGGTTGGAGCTAAGGCAAGATCTGAAGGCTGCAGACTGGAGACCATCTGGGTGAGCAGCTGTCCTAGGCAGCTCCTTCTGCTGCTCTTGGTCCTGACCCTCGCCCTCCAGGCACTGCATACCCAATTCTCTCCTCATCTCAGTTCACTGCCTTTCTCACTCCAAGTCCAGCTCCTCCTTCCCTCTCTGGAGATCCAGGGACCGACACAGCCAATTCACACAGCATCCGTTTCATTTTCCCTCAGTGGTACCAAAGCTGGTCCCCCGAATCCTTGCCGGTCACTGCAGCAGAGATGTTGGCTGCTGCCAGGGCAATGACAGAGCATGTTACTCAATAACCCTTCCTCTTTCTGCATCCTGGCCTGCATTTACTGCCTTTTTTTTTGTCAGTCTGTGCCAGCTCAGAAACACACTGTAACAGCACTATCCCAGGGAGGGTTCATAGTCCTCAGGGATGTCTCAAGGGGTACAAGCAGTGGATGAGAGTGTGGCTGATGATCTGATTGCCAAGATGTTTTGAGTGATATTTATAGATGGGTTACTTGAAACAAAAGAGATGTTTGAGAATTGCATTAGGGCAACACACACATCTTTAACATGTTTAACAACTGGTGGAGTCCTCCTTAAGAAGTGAATGTAATGAGGGCAATCATTCTCAGCTCTGTGACTGTAGGATGATTTTAGAGCAGAGAAGTGCTAAGGAATCACAACTGGCTGATGTTTCCAGCCCAGCAGGGAACAGGGAGATCCAGTTTTCCAGGCTGTTGTTGGAGGTCCTGGGTTTGTGAAGGAGATAATCACCACCTGCGGACTGAGCAGCCTATCCATACTGTGTGGAGAGAGGAGACTGTGTATTCGTGAGGAGGAGGAGGGGGTCAGCTGTGAGAAGTCTGCCTGATTCAGGAATTGCCCGGACCATCTTGAGTTTCTCTTGCGTGACAGACTTCTCAAGCATCACTGGCCAGGGAGAAAGCAGTCAGACAATGAGAGAAAGCTGGCCTAGGAAAAGGCAGAGCCTGCCTGATAATTGAGTACTTCTCCCTGCCTGGCCAGCATGCTGCGAGTGGAAGGCATCGTGAGGCCAAGTGCCTGCTACTGCCAAGGGACTTTTCCCTTCCACACAGCCACTGGGATTTCTAATCCAGGCTGGGTAGGACAATGCTGTCATGTTAGTAATGGTATAACTCTCTTAGCAGTCTACTGGTGTGACAGAGTCACAAAGAGAACAGTGTAGGCTGAATATGCACTCATGCTTGCTAAGCCTGTAATCCCAGCTTTGATTTTCTCTCCCTCGCTTTTGATTATTATTTTTTTTTTTAAATAATCAGTTCAAACTTAGTAAGAGTGATTCACTAGTTGCCTGTTTATCTATCCTTGGTGTGGCATCCAATGTGGATTGCACAGGATAGAAGGATGTGGGGCAGAAGAAAGAACTGGGAGACGAAAGGGGAGGCTGGAGAGTGTCCCTGTTTCTTCTCTCCATGGAAACTAAGGTTGTTATCTTTCTGTGAACCTGAATTTGGCTGTTATTTCCCCCATGGTCAGAAGAGGTTGGTGATGAGTTCAGCTCTCCTGTTTAATTTAGATCTTCTCTGGCTTTCTTACTAAAGGTTCAGCAGCTGTTAGCAGCTGATGGGAAGTGTTTGGTGGTCTGGGGGATGGAAGGAGGCAGGGTGCATGAGTGCTCTCGACTTGTCTGGACTGTGCCGTGGTTGTTACACTTGCATAAGATGAATCAGTGATGGAGCTAGGCCCTTCCAAGGCTGTGTCTTGCAATTATATCCGAGACTGTGTCTGCACCTCCCTGAGGCTGATGTTTTTTCCTGCAGATCCTAGCAAACCCTCAGCCCAGGCAGCTGGAACACCTGCCGTGGGGCAGATTCCAGCACCATAATGTGTTTCTGCATCCAAACCCTTTTTGGCTCTGTCTGCCTAGGAATCTGACCACCTCTTCTCAGAAGCCACTTGGGCTGGGCAGTGAGATTCATGGCTGGTCAGTAGGAAGGGAGCAGACAGGGAATTGCTGGATATGCACGTGAAGCCTTTTGCCCAAGAGCTGATGTTAAGGATTGCCTTGCACTGCTCTCCCTGCACTGGGGAGCCGCTGGCCTGAGTCACACCTCAGCCAGCCTCACCCCAGGTGCTTCTCCCGGGGTGATCCTCCTCCCTCCTTGTCTCCAGCAGTAGCCATGCTCTGGGCTGCAGGTGGCCGTGCTTTTGGCTGGGTGACACTGAACACAGGAGACACGGAGCAGGCCATCCGGAATAAGCGGTTAAGTGTGGGTTGGTGCACAGGAGGACAGTGAACAGGAGCAAGCAGAAAGGTCAGAAAAACTACAGCTCTGGACAGTTGTGGAGAAGCATTAGAGGACTACTGAAAGGTGCGTTCAGCTAGCCTTCAGTTTCTCCTTGGTTAAATATTGTAGACCCATAGGTCACTGTGGCAGGACTGGTCCTGACTCCCAAACAGCTGTGTCCAGGTGACCCATGTGTGGTGCTGAGACAGCCTGGCATAGAGAAGGCAGCTCTCTCTGAAGTTAATTGGAGCTGTGGGGCACTCTGGCAGCTTGTGGGGTGGTGAGTGATGGCAGGGAGCATGCTGTCACGCAGAATCAGTGAAACACTGCTTCTCTCTCAAGCTGTCTGCTTCTGTTGCTCTTTGTGAGTCTTTTCTCACTTCCTCTCCTTCTCATGTGCTCATATCACCTCTCTTTTCTTTCTCTCGCTTTCTCTCCATGCTTGATGCATGCCCTGCCGAATATAATCCGTAGATAACCCTCTATTCTCTTTTTTCTCTTCCTCACCATACTTCTCACTCATCCTTTCTTCCTGTCTCTCACTAACGCTCTGTTGCTCTCTCTGCCAATTTATTCTTCTCTTCCCTCCCACACTCTGTCCCCGTTTAATCAATCTCAGCACAGGCCTGTTTTCCACCAGAGCTGCTGCTTCATGCTTACTCCCATGGAGGGAGGGTGGGCAGGTGTGCGGTTGGGGTACCAGGTTAGGGAAGCAGGAGAGCTGACCTGAGACTCTCTTTGGTGGCCATGGCTGAGTCCCATCGCCCTCCTTCATAGCCTCCTTCCCTTCGAGACGGGAACGCTACGGCTATGAGTGAATCTGCAATGCTTAGAGGTGGTAGGGCCAAGGTCTGTGAAGCTCCTGGAAGTGGGCTAGAACTCTTTGGGTGCCCATGCAGTGTTTGTTTGTCTTTGGTGCCCAGCTAAGCCCAGAGCCTTGTGCCCAGACTGACACATTGGAGGCACATTCTCTGCCCTGCCCATTGTCCTATTGACAAAGTTTACACTATCTGGTGTCTAATGAGAAATAACCCCGTGCAGCTGACAAGACTCAGCCATGTTGTATTGATCTGTGGGGTGTTCCTGGGCTTTATTCCCTGCAAACCCCTGGAGACTAAGGGCAACTCCTTTTCCCATAGGTGTTACCTTTGCAAACCAACCACACCGAGTCCCTGCCTCTCTCCTTCCCGCTCCTTCTCTTCTTCTCTCTCTTTCTGCCATGCCCTATGTCCACCTTTGCTTCTTCTAAGCGTTGTGTCCCTCCACTTCCACTGGGAACTGTGCCCTCCCCACAGCAGCACACGCTTGGTACCAGAGCCTGCCTTGCCTGCTTGCAGTTGAGGGCTTGCCCAGAGCTGCCAGATGCTTGCACCTTCTTAGCTCTCATGGGTAGGAGTTGCTATGGGAGACAGGCAGAAAGAAAAAGTGCCTTCCCAGCAGCACTAGGAGCCAGAAGTCTTCCATTGAGTGGAGAACACCCCCCTCTTGTGCTCCTTCCTCCCTCAGCCCCCCTTCAGAGAGCACTCTGCAGAAAGCTGCCTTTGAAGCCCCTTAATTAGTGTCCCGTGTGTCCTGAACGGAGCCCTTCATTACCACCAGCAAGAGGCACAAATTGGCATGTGTTTCAGGTTTGGGCTCAGCGCCAGAATTTTGTTCCAGTCCCCTCCCTCCAAATCTCTCCAGCTTCCCCCCTCCTCGGCACACATGCGTGCACACACACACACACACACGCGCGCGCGCTCTCCCGCAGAAAAACACATACACACAAGGGATCCTGCCAAAAAAGGAGACATCCCCCTTCCAGTATCCCAGATTTGAGGAAAAAAAAAAAAACGAACAGCAAAGGTCACTCTGCTCCCTGCCTCCCCCCCGGCTCGCTCTTGGCTCTGCTGACCCGTCAGCATATGCATCTGCAGGTTGGGGGTCATTATCAACCCCAGAGTATCTCTCACAGCCTGTGGATGTGCTCAGAGGGTGCTAATTAGCGAGAGAAGGGCTGATTAGGTTAGAAATTAAGAGTTTATTTTCTCTCTTTTTTTTTTTTTTGTGTGTGTGTATGTGTGTAAAAATAGTGGAGCCAGATGGAGTCTCAGGAATGATGGGAGGAAAGGCAGACAGGAGTGAAAGGAAGGGAATTTACACCTCATCTCACCTCTCCTGCGTGCACAGGGCTCTGGGTGGCCAGGCACTGCAGACTCACAGCATTCCTGTGGCACACATGCAGCCACCACACATGCCCTGTGGCTGTCTTGTCCTCACTGGGATTAAGCTGGACTTCCCTCTGCACAATGTTCTGGAGAAGCTTTTCATGCCTGCAGAGCCTCTCATCTCCATCACCTCATCTTTTCCAGCTCAACCTTAACCTCTTTTTTCCCCCTCCTCTTTTTTTTTTTTTACTGTGATGTCCTTCAAGTCACTACAACCAGCAGCCAACAGGTTACAGGCATCACCACCCTTTTCTTCTCAGACCCCATGTGCACTGTCCCCATACAGGCGTCCCATCTCACCAGGCTGAGGAAAATCAGTCTCTCTCTGCCATGGACTTTATCTCTCCGTTGCAAAAGCTGCAACACAGGACTCCCAAAGCTGGTTAGAAGTCTGATTTTTTAGGAACACCAAGGCCTCTATGCCTGAGCAAACCCTGCTCCTGCTCTGTCATCAGGGTATTTCTCTCCTGCACCCTTCCTAGCTTCAGCCTGTTACGGGCTGTTTGATAAGGAAGAATGGATCAGGATGTGATTGTGTAGCGACTTTGTCTTGCTATAAGGCTATTCTGTGCTTCCAGCTCTCCAGCCTTGAGACTGTGAGGGGCAGATGAATAATCATCTCCTTCCTTCCACCTGACCCCAAGGAGATCTCTGGGGCCAGCACTTTGGATGCATTGGACATGGAGCCTTTCTCAAAGGCCCCAGTTTAGGCTGAGAATATTTGGGTCCCAGCAGGCTGGATGAGAGGGAGGGAAAGAGGCTGTACTTTTCTCTACAGCTTGCTTTCTGGGGTGGGAATTGTGCTAGCAGATTTGTAAGATGTTGTAAGATGTAAGGTGGTGTCACAGTTGAAGGTCGGCATCTGCAACAAGCTAATTTATGTGACCTGAGGGCTCATTCTGATGTTAGGAATGGAGGCCACCTCTCCCAACTGTGGATATGGGTGTTGAAACAGGGCTGAGTTTGTTTTGTTGATCACATCGGGAGGTAAGAACTAGTCAGTATGATGTGCTGGAGGAGTGTGTGCAGGGAGGAGTATTTCCTCAGCAGCCAATGTGGGGGTATGGTACCCCTTAGCATCATGGCTAACTGGGGTGTGTGGACCTGATGGCAGAGGAGATTCTCTTGCTGAGACAAGCTGGCTGAGACACTCCTAGTTGTTCTTCAGAGCCCTACTAGAAAGTGGGCTTTGTATCTGTGAAAAAAGAAGTCCAGCTTCTTGGGACAATGGTGGAGTAGCTAGGGGACCTCCAGCTCCTGGGGTGTATGCATGGTGGGAAGAGAGGACATATGTATGTGCTGGTGTTCCTCAGGCTGTGTACTGTGAATATGACTGCATGCATGACTGTTTTGCTGTTGCATGAGAGGAGGGCATATTTGTCTGGGTACAATTTGGGCCCTGTTCCCTTTTCATTGCGACAGTGCTTTTTCACCATGTGGCTCCTGCAAACAGCCAAACAAACAAACAAACAAACACATGGGAACCCAAACTCCCTATTACCACCACATTGCAGATGCAGCCTGGTTTGGCCTGTATTTCTCCCGTTGCCACAGCAACGGTAAGCCAGGGAGTAAATCAGAATATCCTCTCTGGTGCTCAACACCCCCATATGGCAAAATAATAGTGACGGTGCGGAAAGCCTGCTCTGTCTCCCCTACCTCTTCTTTCCAATTCCAGTTCAGCAGAGACCCTCCAGAGACCTGTCATATGCCTGTCAGAGCCCCAAGGATATCACAAGCTTCCTCCATTGGGGATGAGGGGACACCATCTTTGCTGTGACCAGCAGTCACCCTTATTCACTGCTCGAGTTGCTGTGTCTCCCGTGGCGGGTGTTTAGGTTTGAATCAATGTTCAGTGTTCGTGGTCTCAGCTCAGCTGGCTTTTAACAAGACAAGTCCCGTCAGCTCCACTAGAGACCAAACGGCATCCAAACCAGGCTTAGCAACCTGCTTCTTGCTTCAGCAAACTCTGCTTACAGCTGGGAGATACAGAGCCTTTAGAGAGGAGCAAAGCAATCAAAGCACATTTAGGACCAAGACTCCTGTCCAGCTGAGCTCAGAAATATGCTCACTGGGACAGCTGCCAAAAGGGCTCCACCAGCTACGCTTTGTGTTGGCCTAGGGCACTTCCAGAGTCAGTGATGTGCTTAGAAGAGAGATCTGTCTGCCCAGAAAGAAGAGTCCTTGGGAGGAGAGGAGGGATTGCTGTCTCTGGAACGGGTGTGGGGCAGTCCTCTGGGTGGAGGGAAGAAGCTGGACTTGTATTTTCTATGGCAGCTCTTTCTATGCACGTTTTAGCCTGGAGATTTCTGGGTGCTACCAAAGCCCTGGAGGATGACCTGCCTCCCCTTTTCTGCCAGCAGGCGATTATAGTGTATCCATCACTTGTGCCTCCCCCAGCTCTGGCCACAAACCTTCATTAGGAATCTCACTGTGCTCTTTGGCTGGATTTCCCCCGAGAATCCGATTTTAAGGCTCCCCAGTGATTGGTGATGTGTAAATACAGTGTGCTTCAGCATGGCAATGTGATTGCCCGAGTGGATTGGAGCTGTTAACTCTTCCGCAGCTGAAGATCCTCCCCACGTCTCCCTGTTGTGACAGCCGCCTTGTCTCACAGGGACACGGTCGGTGGGAGCCCAGCCAGGCTCTAGGCGTGCTCACAGATGGGTGCGGATGGGGGAGACCCACAGACCTCCTCGTGTTTCTGTGGAGAGGAGGAAAAGAGGCAGGAGGGGCCCAAGGAAAAGGCAAAAAGGGCCATTTGATGATTAAATGCTAGAGCAACGCAGCAGTGTAAAAATATACATATATCACAAGCCTTAATTAACACAAGCGAAGGGAAAAGGAGGAAAAAAAGCCACTTTTTAAAGGTTTCACAGAGACTATAAACTGGCAGCAGAGAAAAAAAACGTAATACATGCAAATTAATGGCATAAATTTAGGGTTACTTAACTTCACAAATGTTAACAAGCTCATAAAAAAAAAAAGTTATTCTTTCCCAGTTTCCTGTCGCTGTTTGTTTAATTCTCTCTCTCCTTTTTTCCCGTTGAGAAGATTATGTTTTCAGTATATTCCTCCTAAATTAATTCTGCCTCTCTCTCTTCCTTCTCCCTCCCTCCTTCGTCTCTGTCTCTTTCTCTGTGTCTGCTTCTGTCTATTTGCCTTCCTTTCCTGCCTATCTATCATATTCTTAATGTCCTCATCATCGTAGTATCTAGTCTTGGATACAATACCGTCTCATTTCTCTCCCATTTTCTTTCCCTGCTACCCCCCCCCGCCCCACTCCCACACCACCCTTCTTCTCCCCAGGTCTCAGCTGCCTTCCCTTTTCTCCCATTTTGTTTTTATTCATTCATTTATTTATTTATTTATTTATTTCCTCTAGCAGTCAGTATAACTCCAGGCTGGTAATGCTATACACAACACTGCCAATTTCCAAACACGCATTTTTTCCCTGCCACCGACAGACAAAGAAGGCAAGGAGCAAATTAAGTGGTCTCTGGCTGAACTGCTCGTTTATCAACCATTTGAATGGCTGTTTGTTGCTGCAGACTGTATAGCTGGAGGCAGAGGTAAGAGTGTGTGGGCAGGCTGCTCTTGTATGCCACAGTCCCACTTTGAAACAGCTGTCACAGTTCCCCCTACACCGTCCCCTTTATTCAAGACTCTGCCTCTGTACAATGGTGGATAATAAAGGGCACGGTAGCTCCTTGCTGAGCCCAGGAAGTCATGAGCCCCCGAGGTCATGGTGTCTCTGCTTCCTGCGTGTTTCTTGCTTTGCTTACAGATAAAACTAAGTTTAGAAAACTCAGGCAATTGCCAGCTTAGCTCTGCCAAAACTCATTTCTCCGGAAAGAGGACATGTGCCTTTTGTTCTGCTTCTTTTCAAGCCACCAAGGACACCCCAAGTTGCATTACTAGTGACGTAGCCCGTCCTGTCCGTGATGCTACGGCGTTCTGTTCTTAGACTTTTGTTCTCATTGCTTAAAGGGAGGATGGTTAAAAAAAAAAATGTCTCATTTTGACTTATGGACCAGACTGAGTCATAGGAAGACATCATTAAAAAAAAGAGGGGGTGGATATCATCGTTTTTGGCCACAAGCCATCCCTGGAGCTTTCAAAGTAACCTGTAAATATTACTGCCAGCTCTGTTTCAGTATCAGAGATGGCAATCCTGGCCAATAGCTTTTCTCCTCAATGGCCCAATTCGGGATTTCAGAATACTGGAGAGCAGAGAGGGAAGTCAGTGTTTTATTCAACATAGCAATCTCAGGAAAAGGGAGGTGAAATTACAAGCTGGAGTCCCCAGCAGTGTAAATAAGAAAATCCAAACAAGCAAAGGGAAAAAAAAAGTTAAAGTCTAAATTTCTCAAAACTAGAGAAAGGATGTTGGTGGGTGGGTAACAAAGAGGCTAGGAAGAGGAAGCACAGAAGGAGAATCTGTTGTGTTTGGAAGATGTGGGAACCATCAACACAGATGTTGCTGAAGAAAGCAATTGAGAAGCTGAATGGGACTTGCATAGGTTTACAGTTGGGTGCATGCTGGGGTATGTTGCTAAATGCAGACCTGAGTGAGTGAGAAGAGAACAAGAAATAATCATGCGGGAGTCCCCGTGCAGTGTCAGTCTCTGTCCAGATTGACATCACAGGCTTTCCCACTGATTTAAATCCTTGCTTTTCCTGGGTAGGAAATGAGTCAGGGTGACTACAGAGCTTAGGGTTTGGCCTATGCAGATTAAGAGGAGTAGTAAGGAATAAATAAAATACAGCATATGCAAGGGTGACTAAGGACTGAAAAGAAGCAAAGAAAAGTGTGGGGGAAGGAATAAGAGCTACGGTGAGAAATAAGGAGGGTCTGCCAGCTGAATTACTTGCTAGGGATACCTGATGAAGCCTCTGGAGAGAGATAAGGGGGATGTGGCATCACTCCCTGATCATGGAATGTATATTACCTGAGTTAGTGGGTAAGACATTTATGTGCCCCTATTACCTGAGTGATACTCTTTTTTTTTTTTTTTTTTCCCTGTTCTTTCAGCTTGGAAACAGTCTGAAGCAAAGGTTATTTCTCACTTAAATGTTTACAGCACCTAGGAAACCAGAAGGCCAATATCAGTTGCAGCCTCCGTGTACTCTGTTACTAACAACATCAAAAGAGGCAAAGCAGCAAATAGGTGGGAAAAAAAAAGATTGAAATCTGGACTGAGCAAGAACAAAGGAAAGGGTGGGGTGTTTCTTAAATTAAGGTGTCCCCTATTTTTGATTGCTTTGTAGCTTGAATTAGCTTTGGCCTACATAATTAAAATGGAGGATGACAAGGTACCAGCAGAGACAATTATTTTGTTGGGTTATTTGCACGGATCATCTGTTTGCTGCACGGCTGCTGTAGGAAATGCACCACCATGAGTAGACATATATATAATTGTAGAGAGGGGGAATGAATAAACGTGTTTCAAAGAACAAGGAGAATTCTAAATGTCAGCAAAGGGGTATATGACTCACTCATTGGGAAAATACTATTATTGGATACGTAAGTAGGACTGTACAAAGCACTCAGAGGAGGGATGCTACTAGAAAAAAGGAGAATTAATAAGTGAAGGCAGCATTTGGATAAGTGACAGTGAATGAATGAGGAGATGTGCTTTAAGTGCCACGAGCCAACACAGGGCCTGGAGTGAAAGCAGAGGGAGAATGCAGGGTGAGGGTGGCAAAGGATGAAAAGAGAGAGATCATGGACAACGAGGAGGAGCATTACTGGAGACTGCTGAAATACAATGGAACGGATGAGTGTTTGTGAAAAGACTCTACTTGGCTTTTGGTAGAATAATGGTGACAAAGTGTTTCTGTTCTTCTGAGTCGGGATTAGGGAAATAAATGAGGTGGAACTCCATAGGAGAAGAGGAAATGGCTGCACTGAGGAGGCAGGAGGAGGCCCAGGACTCAGCTGGAGCGAGCCTTTGCAAAGGTGGGTTAGGCTGCGATGGATGGGTGGTGTGGAGGAATATTGCCCTGTTTTTCAAGGGGAAAAAGCAATGTTTAATTGTAACAGACAGCATTGTATAGATTATGGACATGGTTGAAATGAGCAGTGTGGGATCAAGACATTTTGCATGAGCTCAAGCCAGGCATCGAGAATAATTAACTAGTGCTCCTGGTACAGTCCATGACAAAGTTGCAGATTTCTTCACGCCACAACATGTTGAACTTGAAACCTTTCAGTTGCCAAATCCAGGCTCCATCCCAACAGACCTGTCCCGTATATCTGACTGGTCATCCTCACAGCCTGAAACGCTGTGTGCGAGCATGTCTGCCCAAGCAGAGGCCTGAGGAGTCCAGCTACTTTGGCGAATGGATCAGTCCAGTTTGCAGCAGGGGCCAGGGGATCTCCAGTCATGGAGGAGGAGATTTCCCGAGCCTTTAGTTTGGGTCCAGCTGGGAGCAGCACCAGTTCTTATTTTGGTTTTGAAACCCCGAATTTCCAGCAAGCTGCTTTTTTGGCTGGCTTGGGTTGATTGAGTCGGTAGAGAGACAGATGTAGGTGGATAATGGGGAGAGGGGGTGGTAAGTGGCAGAGCTATTGCCTTAGCGAGAGGGAAGGATGCCGTATAAGTACTGCCAGTCCCCATTCAGTGAGCAAGTGGTGAGTCAGGGGCAGGTACTGAGTCAGCAAGAAGGCGGACGGGTGGGTGGGTTCATGGAGGAGGAGATTTCCCGAGCCTTTAGTTTGGGTCCAGCTGGGAGCAGCACCAGTTCTTATTTTGGTTTTGAAACCCCGAATTTCCAGCAAGCTGCTTTTTTGGCTGGCTTGGGTTGATTGAGTCGGTAGAGAGACAGATGTAGGTGGATAATGGGGAGAGGGGGTGGTAAGTGGCAGAGCTATTGCCTTAGCGAGAGGGAAGGATGCCGTATAAGTACTGCCAGTCCCCATTCAGTGAGCAAGTGGTGAGTCAGGGGCAGGTACTGAGTCAGCAAGAAGGCGGACGGGGGGGTGGGTGGGTAGAGCACCCTTGGCTAGCTCGGTACAAACCACTCAGCCACACCGCTGGGCTCCGATCCCTGTAGGAAAGTTGCCGGCGGTGGTTCAGGCTGCTGCATCCCCGTTTCTCCCCTTCCCATGCAATTCCCTTTCCGAGCCAGTGGGGCTTCAGGGAGGGCCCCTGACCACGGCCTCTGGTGGGTGCATTTTTTCCTGACATGTTTATGGTCCTCCTTGCAAACACTGCCTCTCTGCAAGGTGTGGTGGGAAAAGAAGAGGAATGAAAACAGTTGATGAAGGTAGAGAGAGCCCTTTAGCCTGTTTCACCTCAAAAATATCACTTATGGAGTCAGGGAGCTGGTGACAGGTAGGGGAGGGGAGAGAGAAAAGAAAGAAAAAAAAAAAAAAAGAGGTAGAAACGAGAGTGAGAGAGAGAAAATATTTGAGAGATGAAAAGAAATTACCATACGGCAGGATCCTGTTATTCAACCTAATTTTCAAAGGACTGCAGCTGTCGCACTGAGATAATCTGTTAATTATAACAGTCATTGTGTTTTGGCAATGGAAGAAAAAAACAGGCTCTAAACAAGGCAAGGTAGTGGGGAAAAGAGAGGGGAGGCACGGCTGTGTCAAAATGCATGTCAGATGTTAGCTTGAAATATAGGTGGGCGAGCTGGCCAGGAGGAGGGTCCCTTCCCAGCGGGGCTGAGCTGTGCCATTTCCTGGGGGTGGAGGATGGAGGGAAGGTAGAAGCAGCCATATGAAAACATAATGTCTTACCCAGCGTGGGGCTACTCCTCTTGCTGAATCCAGGTACACATTGATCAGAGGAAGAGCTTTGAGGGGCTGAAATATCTCCATTAGTTTGTGCTGCCCCAGCATTTCATTCTTGGGCCACCTGAAACAGCTTCCCCATGTACCCCCACACCTTTCCTCTGCTTCTGCCCCATGCCAGATCAGGACTGCATCTGCTGTATTTGAACTGTTATCTGTAACAGCTTCTGGTTGACCCTCCATTTGCAGGGCTACCCTGTCTTTTGATATCTTGCAGACAAATGACTTGGGGTAATGACACATGACTTTCAGAGACACCCTGGCTGGCAAGGCCATGCAAGGGCAGCCTCTTCCTCTCACTGGAATGGTGGCTTGACCTCTGGAGTTTTCATGCTGGAGTTTTCATGCTGGAGTTTTCATGTGGCTGTTTATCCTCCTTGGAGAGAGGTCTTACTGCCGGTGAGGGAACCTCTCTCATGTGGCTGCCCAGGGGAAGGTTGGCTGGAAAGTGAGAACATGTTGAAGGATGCTGGAATGCCAATGCTTGTGCCCGACAGGAGTTTGCAGGCCTGGAGGTATCCTCCACAGGACAACTGGCCACCAGTGCACCTTGTGAAGTGATTGCTACTCTCAGCCAGCCCAGAACCTCTGTGATTCCTTAGGCTCTGAGTCCCTCCAGCAAGAAACAGTAGTGAGGTGTAAGGCAAGGACTAACCTCCTTCATGCCCCTTCCCTCCTGTACTGCAGGGTACCATGTTTGGGGGCATTCCAAACTGGCACCGCTGTGTTGCTGGGGATGCATTTAATATCAAGAAATATTGGAGGTATCTTTGGTTTGAGTGAGGTCATCTCTCAAATAGCTTGTGGACCTGCCATTCACAGCCAGCTTGGTGAAACCCAGGAGCTGCTGTTGTCGGAAATAGGGCAGCAAGGCCAGCACAGGGCAACAGAGGCATCACGGTGACCCTGAGGGGATGGGGGTCTTTGCAGTGACATCACGTACAGTCCAAGAATTTCTCCTGGCCTCATGCTGGACATGCTGCCCTCCCCTGCAGCAATGCCCCGTGCACAAACAGAGCCAGTGCTCCCACCCTGCTCCCTCCAGCAGCTCCCTCCCATCCACCCAGAGCCCCCACTATGGCAGCTGACATGCGCGCTCATGCAGAGCTGCCTCTCTGTCCTTTTCCCCCTGACAGCCCGCAGAGAGCAGAGGTCCCTCCCTGTCCCCTACAGCAACTCCCTCCCACACGCACATGCAGAGCCAGCCCTCACACCCGGCTCCCTACAGTGATTCACGTTGGGGAACGCATACAGAAGGAGCGCTCCCACCCCTTTTCCTACAGCCCTTCTCCCATACACACACACACTCGCACAACCACGGGCGTCTCCTGTGATCCATGCACGCCCACGGGCAGCCCCCGCTCCCACCCCGTTCCCTATGGTGCCTCGCACAGAGCCAACACTCCCACCCCTTTCTCCACAGTGGCTGCTTCACACAAACACACCACACGCGTGCGCACACACACACACACGTACACTCACAACCAGCGCTGTACCTGCTTCCCCATGGCAATTCCTTCCTCCCCAGGCATCAGCACCCTTTCTCTGCTTCACAGAGGGATTAACCCATATGCAGACCCAGCCCGCACACCCACCCCGTCACCTACAGCAACACCTCCACATGTACTCCCCCCTCCGCCTCGCACCCCCGGTGCAGACGCTGCCACCCCGTTCTCGACTGTGACTCATCCTTGATGCACACCCCTGCACGTGCCCAGGCAGAGCCAGTCTCGCTGTTGCACTCCCGATGGCAGGTCCCTACAGAGTCACACAGAGCCCACGCTCCCTCCCTGTTGCCAACAGGAATTATTTCCAAGTCTTTCCACTGCCTTGGGTCTGGATCTGGATCCCATCTCATGGGATGACACCAAGGGGAGCGGTGTTTCCCAGACCCTCTTCTCCCCTGGAGGGAAAGTGTTATCGCTGCTGGTATTTTTTATGGAACCTGTAATCTCTTGACATCCTCTTCTACTTGGAGAAGGCTGTTCCCCAAGCCTACCCCCATGCACACACTCCTGTGGACTGCTGCCATGGGCTGTCTGGGTGGAGCTGGCTTGATGCAAATCCCCCTTAATCTTCAATAATCACGTTAATATAAAAGGTAACCATTTCACTTTGGAAAACAAAGGTGGCTCTCTGGCCTGCCAGGGAACCAGTGGCATATGAAAGACCTTTCTGCCAGTATTTATCACTATAAAATAAGATTTATGCTTCTAAAGCTCTCTTTTTTCTTTCATGCTTCTGAGCTGTTTCGTTTTTGTCCCCTGAGCTTTCCTATTCTCTCTTTCTTGCTGCCTAACAAATTAGGCATCTAATCGCTGTTGGGGAGGCGCGGTGGGAGAGCAGGGCTTTTATATACAGCATCGTGTTGGGTTTTTTTCAGGGTTATTCTTTAAGCTCTTTGGCCCGGCAAAGGTTTGGAGTCAATGGCTGTGCATTTGCTTGAGCAAATGTGCACTTGTATGGCAGACAGGAGCTTGAGGTTAACACCTGAACTCTTCCCACACCTTGAACTCTCCTATGAAGACAGGTTGAGAGAGTTGGGGTTGTTCAGCCTGGAGAAGAGAAGGCTCCAGGGGGACCTTATAGCAGCCTTCCAGTACCTGAAGGGGGCTACAGGAGAGATGGGGAGGGAATCTATCAGGGAGTGTAGCGACAGTACAAGGGGTAACAGTTTTAAACTGAAAGAGGGTAGATTTAGATTAGACATTAAGAAGAAATTCTTTACTGTGAGGGTGGTGAGACACTGGAACAGGTTGCCCAGAGAAGTTGGGGATGCCCCATCCCTGGAGATGTTCAAGGCCAGGCTAGATGGGGTTTTGAGCAACCTGGTCTGGTGGGAGGTGTCCCTGCCCATGGGGGCAGAACTTGATAATCTTTAAGGTGTCTTCCAACCACTCTGTGATTCTATGATTCTATGAACTGGCCAAAGGGCAGGACTGCAGGGCAGCATGTCCTTGGGGCAGTCCTACAGCCTGTATTTCAGCCCTCTGCCCTTCCTCTGTGCAGGGCCCCATCACTGCTGGCTGGAATTTGAGTGCTACGAGCATCCTTGCAGCAGTGTCCTGTGAGAAGCAGCTGAAATCCTATGTGGTTTTGTGGTCTTCGTCACCACAGTGTCCTGTTGGGATCCTAGTGGTTTGGGCTTCCTTGTGTCAGGGACAACTGCAGTTTGGGAGTCACAAGCTTCCTCCCCACTCATGACAGGGCCAGCCCAGCTTTCAGAGGGATGACGTTTCTCCCAGCAGGCACCGTGGATTTGTATATGGTGAAATGAAGCTACCCCGAGTTGAACCACGACATTTCTCTTGTGGCAGCACTCCGCCAAAACTCACAGAGCCTCTAACCCACCCTTCAGCAGGACCCAGGATACCAGTTCAAGGGACGAAGGCTTTGTTTGGGCAGTGACATGAAAATACCTTTTGTTGCATGACTTTCTAGGGTGGTTCTGCAGCTTTCTTTCTTTTTTTTTTTTCTTTTCTTTTTATGTTTCTGCCTAAGCCAGCTCTTCTTTCTTCTAGATTTTTGAAGCTACAGGGCCAATTTCAAACAAATGTAACATTGGGATGGATCTCAGAGATGCTGTGATCTTATGTGTTTCAGGAAAATAGAGGGATAAATTAGAGAAGAGAGAAAGCAGAAGAGAAACCCTCACAGAGCCCCATTAAAGGAAAGAGTGCTGTGTGAGCCCAACCCTTGGTGGATATCAGATAAACTGCAGTATAAGACATCATCTCTCTCTCTCTCACACACGTACACACACACACACTCTTCCATATCACAAATCCACGGGTCATCAGGCTTCCTGCTCCCTCTTCTCTTGGTCCCAAACTTCTCAGGGTTTCTGGAGGACCTCTGGGCACAGCCACAGGTTGTCTGCTGCATGATTTGCTGGTAACTCCTGCAGTAAACGGGAGCATCCCTGGAAGCAGCAGGTCTGAGAAGGGAAGTGCTGTTGTTGTGTAAGTGCCACATGGGTACTGCGAGCTTCTCCCATGGCACTGCCCTTTCACTATAGCTGGGGGCAAAAGCAAGGACCGTCTCTGGGAGGTGATTTGAAGCAGCTGCAGTGATGCTCACATCAGTGTGTCACAGAAACTACCCAGCAGGTGTGGAGAGTTCCTTCAAGTAAGGCACCAACTCCCACTACAAAGCACCCCTGGGAAAGGCCCTTTTTTTGGGAAGTGGTTAGAGAAATCCTGGAAGGACCTTGAACTCAAGAGGGGTGAGGCAGAGCCCCTTGGAGGTGGTCTTTGTGCCCTGAGGTCCACCAGGAGCAGGGAGCTGACTGAGCTGGGAAGAGCGCTGATGCCCAACGGCAGCACAAAGCATAAGAATGCAGCAGGAGCTTTGGCCTGGTTTTGGGGTGTCCCCAGAGGAGCCAAGAGTGTTTGGCAGGTTTTTAATGCATGCATTTCTACTGGGAGGCTCTTAGCACCATTTAAGCAGTGGTAGAATTAAGCGCGGGCTTTTCCAGTGCGCTGGGCCTCAGGAGGAAAAGGTTGACAAGATCAGAATTCGAGGCCCAAATTGCCGCTATATGTGGCTTTTCTAGTTGCCTTTTTACACCTTGGCCCCTAGACCCTGTATCCTCTCTCCATTGTGGTCCTTCTACCCCCTCAGCCCCCAGCTTGTCCCTTATATCATGCCTGTCCACATTTTCAGTAGTGGTATTTTAATCTGCCCTCATACCTAACTAGTGACTGTACTCCTGTGTCACTCCCTGTGCCACCTTGATCCTCAAGCCAAAGGATTGTCTGTTGCTATTGGGACATCCAGCTCCTGATTCAGTTTTGGGGCTCTCCTCCCTCCATTTCACCCTCCCTGCTCTCTCCTCTGAACAGCAGAACCATCCGTGTGGCCTTCTGCTCTTCTCCAAACACTCTGGTGCATAGAAATGTCAATAACATTGAGACATCCATTAGTAGGGAATAAACCAGAGGGAAATTGCTGGGAGCTCAAAGCTGATGGGTTGACTTTGTGCCAGCCAAGGAGGAAACAGCCATTCATGGGCACGATGCCACTACTGTTCCTTGATGCTCTTGCATACGTGAGGATGGTCAGGAGCCAAAGGCACATTGTAAGAGCCCTCTTGGGTTACGCCGAAGAGTGTTGGAACCCTACAGCAGGGTAGGCCCAGCCCATGGGGGTGGTGACCTCGCGCCTGCCCTGTGAAAGAGATCCTGTGTCCCTTCCTCGGCTCTCCTCTGGTCTGGAGTTGCTTTCCCTTGTTCTCCCTGCCCACCCTCCACGCCTGCAACTTCTTGCTCTGTTGTCTGAAAACCAAGGGAGGGAAACATCCAACTCCACTGTCAGCACCTTTCAGGCCAGCAGAAAGAACAGAGCGTTGCTTCCTTATCTTGTTGGACTCCAGCACTATCTGATTTATGTTCATCGGGCTCTTGACATTTGAGGGAGGGCATGGTGCTGGCCCCCATCCCTGGCAATCCCTTGCCTGTGAGTTGCCAATCAGGGAGCAGCTGCTCCCTAAAGGGCAGGGGATGGATGTGGTGGAGATGGAGACTGGGATTCCTATGGTATTGCTGTAGCAGGGACTTATGGCACTGGGCTGAGATGAAATAGGGTCCTAAGGCATGGTTAGGGGTGAAGAAGGCCATAGATTGGGTTGGCCTTGGGGCCCTTAAAACAAGTGTGATAGCAGGGAGATGGGAGAAGATAGGGGAGCCATTGGGGGAGGAATGGCAGGGTCTGCATATTTCTTGTACACAGCCACCCTGGGGACCAAAAAGGACTCATGAATTTGGCTTGATGAACAACTTGACCCTTCCTTTGGCCTGTGGTTGAGGCAAGGTTGCACAGCCAAGGAGGTAGACAGGAAGCAGGTCTTCTATGTGTGATCCCCTTCTTTTTGACACATAGCAGGGTTAAACACCACCTTTATTTCCATCCACCCCTAACCCAGCCGCCTCTTTCCTTTCCAGGCTGCTAGGACATCTTCCCTTCCATCTGCTAGGACATCTCTCCTTCCCTGTCTCTGTGCTGCCTGAGTGCAGCTCCCTGAGTGGGATGGGGTGTCTCTCAGCAATTGCTGGGGCTGCTGCAGAGGAACATCATCCTGGCCTCAGAGTTTGTCCCTGTGCATCATGAACAAGCTACAGCAGGCAATGATGACTTCAACACGGCATTTGGAGCAGCCTGCTCCACTAGAAGAGGTCAAAGCAAGGGGGCTGGAATGTTGCTGTATGGAGCTGGATATTACAGAGGGTATTTGGTGAGGTGAGACAGTCAGGCCAATGCGTAATGCTCAGAGAAGGATGCTGGCTAAAATCTGGGCTGAGCTTTTCACTGCTTTCTCAGGAGTTGCCCCTGGCCTCTGCTGGGGTGGACAAACTTTGGGCACCAGTGTGTAAAAATCATGATAGTATCTGCCACTCTTGTTCAGTGGAAGAGACCAGGTAAAGTGAAGGAGCATTAGAGAGGAAGGTAAAGGGATGGTGTGGGGGATTGGCTGTATCTCTGCATTGAGTCACCTCTGGAAAAGGTGGAACAAGAAAGGGGAATGGCACTGAGGAACATCAAAGGCCTGTGGGTCCCAATCTGTGGAGAGCCAGATGTGCCTCCTGTATGATGCATCTGGGGAGACAGTGTCAGGAAATTTTTTCTTATTGGATTATAAGGCTGAGAAACAAAGCAACAGACTGTAAAAACCTCTGCCTTCTGCTTCAGTGCTGGCTGATGCAAAGCTGAGGCAGCAGCTGGAGGCCATCATATGACAACAATAAATGACATGAGTTTGGCGGCCTCAGATGATGAGCTGTGAGGAACAGAGGCTTTCTCTCTGTCTTTTCCATTGGTCTAGCTCTTCTCCCCCTCCCCTTCTCTGTCTTGGCTTTACTTTTGGATTATTGAATATTTAAGTGTTTCTCTGTGACACTATCTCTGATCCTTTAATCCAGCTGGCCTGGTAATTCCACAGACCCAAATCAGCTCAGATTTCTCCACAGACGTAAGCCTTGTTCCTCAAGGGTTCACTCCTCCTCCATTTATCTTCCTTCATTTTATTTCTGCCCTTTGTGTCTCTGTGCTAGAAATTGGTTCAGCTTTTGCAGCAAAAGCTTTGGCGATATCTTTAGTGAGCAGCCTCCCCCCAAAATGAAAGGGGCAAGAGGGATCTTTATTTTTCATTAACTAAGAATCCTTTCTCTGTTTTTTATTGTTTTCTCATCTGGCATTTATCTGAACCTTTCTCAAGTTGTTGCCATTTCTCTCCTATGAATTGCTTATTGAACCTTCTAGAACAGTCAGGACCTTAACAAGAAATGCAGACACCCTTTTACCCCTTTCTAAAAAAAAAAAATAAAAAAAAAAAAAAAGAGAGAGCACTGTGCCCACATGTTTTATCTGCTGTATGAAATTATTTCCTCTGTGCTGCCTGAGGATACCCCTGCCAGGCTCCTGTCTCAGCACAGTGGGAGAAGAGTTGACACTGCAGCCAGAAGGAAGGGTGCTCCAGGCTGTCCTTTCCAGTCAGAACCAGGAGCTTGCCTGGAGCCCAGAAATAACATTGAAGCAAATGTCACTTTGCCCCTGATTCCTGCTAGGTGTCCTGTCCCTCAGTGTTCATAGCCCCCAAGGAGAAGTGGCAAAGTAAGAAGATGGAAGCTGCGCACCTCTCCTTGGTGGTGGTGGTGGGGGCAGGTGGGTGATGTGCTCCAGCTCAGGACTGCTGGCGTTGCTGGGTGCAAGGCTGGTACTTGACACACTGCTTACACCTTGGCTGCTCAAGCCAGGCTGGCTCTCCTCAACAGCCTTGTCCCTGCACCGAGTGGCAGGAACAGCTTTCAGAGCACAAGTAGTTACACGTGGCTTGAATTATTTATCCCTCTTGCATCAAGGAAGAAAGGAAACAAACAAAAAAGTGTTTGTTTGTTTGTTTGTTTTCAGGAGGGGAGGCTTGTCTGCGGTTTACCTACTTTGTGTATTGTGGGTCATCATTTTCAGGCAGCTGAAAATCTGTGGCTTTGGCTGTGCTTGGGGCTTGCCTTTGTTCACATTAGGAGTTTTGAGCATTAACAGCCTTTTGTTTCCCCCCCTCCCTCCCCTTCCTCTTCGACACCTGCCGATTCTTTTCCCCAGGTCCCTGGCTGTGATCACATTTACTCAAGGGAAGCCAGGTACCCCTCTATGTACCCTTGTGATAAGAGATTATACGTCGTGAGGGTTCCCTTCTGAAAGGCTTATCAGCATGGCAGGCAGTCCCACTCCTCCCTTGCTTGCCCTCCCCCATAATGCTGTCTCTTCCCCATCATCTCCCTCTTCTCATGAAACCTTGCTGTCTCTACTCTTATCTCAAAGACCTCCTCCAACTGATGCCTCATTTTGTCTCCGGTGTGCTTTCTTTTCCAGATTCCAGTGACAGATGGATCACTCTCGTGAGCACTTGCTCTTTCCCTCTCTGTATTTTTGTTTTCGACATGTTTGATCTGAAGCTCTGAAGCTTCTCAGAGGGAACCTGGGAGAGAAGGAAGAGAAGCAGAAGGAACCGAGGCAGCGTGAGCAACAGAGGAGGCATCTCTGCCTTGTTCTTCCA
>NW_015094506.1:3115521-3245079 GCF_001431845.1 Calidris pugnax | reverse complement strand
GGTGGGAGGGAGGAAAGTGGAAAAGGTGGGCAAGTTGGAAAAGGTGGGCAAGTTGCTCAGGAGCATCAGAGAAGATTTGTTATCCTCGGTCTGAATTTTTGTTTAGAAAAGAAGCACAAGGTAGTTCCTTTCCAGACCAATCATCTGTGGTCCTAATTTTTGAGTGTGCTGGAAGCAGATTGCACGTGTCCCCCCTGCTCCATGCTCCTGGCTTGACCCAGAGGGCAAGAAGAAATAATGGTGACGACACCTAATAGGACTGGGGTACTCATGCCCTTTCGTTGCTAGACCCCCAGTTACTGCCCCTTTCTCTTCCCTCTGCCCCTTAGTTTCCCTTTGCCGTGGTCCTGAAATTTGGGGTTGTTTTTGTTGGGTTTTTTTCTGTCCTGATGAGGGCACCATTGCAGACCATGATGTGCCTGGGGTTGTGGGCAGCTGCCCTGCTCTGCTTGTTTTCCCCTGGCACCGTGCGAGGTGACTGCTGGCTGATTGAGGGGGACAAAGGCTATGTGTGGCTGGCCATCTGCAGCCAGAACCAGCCCCCGTATGAGACCATCCCCCAGCACATCAACAGCACGGTGCATGACTTGCGTCTCAACGAGAATAAGCTCAAAGTGGTGCTGTACTCCTCCCTCAACCGCTTCGGCAACCTGACTGATTTGAATCTGACCAAGAATGAGATCTCCTACATTGAGGATGGGGCTTTCATGGGCCAGTCAAACCTCCAGGTCTTACAGCTGGGTTACAACAAACTCACCAACCTAACAGAGGGCATGTTGCGGGGCATGGCTCGTCTCCAGTTCCTCTTTGTGCAGCACAACCTAATTGAACTGGTCACCCCGACTGCCTTCTCCGAGTGCCCCAGCTTGATCAGCATTGACCTGTCATCTAACCGTCTCAGCCGTCTGGAGGGGAACACTTTCACCAGCTTGAGCAATTTGATGGTGTGTGAGCTGGCTGGCAACCCCTTCAACTGCGACTGTAGCCTCTACAGCTTTCTTAACTGGCTGGCAGTCTTCAACAATGTCACCAAGAACTATGACCGGCTCCAGTGTGAGACTCCTCGGGAGTTTGCTGGGTACCCACTCCTGGTACCTCGGCCTCACCACAACCGCAATGCCATCACCATCTTCCAGTCCATGTGCAGAGGTGGCACCATCCCCTCCCTTTCCAGGGTCAACCCCACCCCTTATACCCCTGACTCCCAGCGAGACCTGGATGAGGGCTCAGCCATCAGTCCTGGAGACTTCCTCTCAGTCAAGCCTCCAGCCTCCTCCACTACTGACTCCTCCTTCAGTCCCAGCATCAAGCTCCATGATGTCACCATCACCTCAGCCATCCTGATGGTAACCATCCCCATGCCCTACAGTAAGATGTATGTGCTGGTCCAATACAACAATAGCTATGTTTCTGACATAGCGACACTGAAGAGCAAGAAGGAATATGTCACTGTCAACAAATTGAAGGCCCACACTGATTATACTTTCTGTGTGGCCTCCATTCGCAACAACAGGCGTTACAACCACACTTGCCTGACCTTTGCAACCCGGAGCAAAGGCAGGGAGGACCCTATTTCCAGTACTTCCACCACCACCCACTATATCATGACCACGCTGGGTTGCCTCTTTGGGATGGTCATTGTCCTGGGGGTGGTGTACTACTGCCTACGGAAGCGAAGGATGCAGGAGGAGAAACAGAAGTCCCTCAATGTCAAAAAGACCATCCTGGAAATGCGTTATGGATCAGATATTGATACAAGTACTATGGTCCATCCTTCCCAGAAGCTGGGTGAACCACCAGTCATCCCTGTCTCACGGATGTCCTCCATCCCTTCCATGATCGGGGAGAAGTTGCCCCCATCAAAGTCAATGGATGCTGGGATGGAGACTCCTAAAGTCACCACTAAAGGCAACTACATTGAGGTGAGGACTGGTGGTGGGGATGGGCTGGAACGAGCCCAGCGGGATGAGGACCTGAGGGAGCTTGACAATGGGCAAGGGTCAGCTGCTGAGATCTCTACTATAGCCAAGGAGGTAGACAAGGTCAACCAGATCATCAACAACTGCATTGATGCCCTCAAGCTGGACACGGCCTCCTTCTTGGGTGGTGGAACTGGCGTTGACTCAGACATGGCCTTTGAGTGCCAGTCCATCCCAGCCAGTTCCTCCGGTGGGCTAGAGCGGCCCAGCTTTCTTTCCCCACCCTACAAGGAAAGCTCCCATCACCCTTTGCAGCGCCAGCTCAGTGCTGATGCTGCTGTGGCCAGAAAGACCTGCAGTGTCTCCTCTAGTGGCTCCATCAAGAGCGCCAAGGTCTTCAGCTTGGATGTGCCTGACCACCCACCACTCAGCAAGTCTGACTCCAAATACATTGAGAAGGGCAGTCCACTCAACAGCCCTTTGGATCGTCTTCCCTTGGTGTCCCCGGGCGCCATCCACCACTTGGAGGTCAAGCCTTCTTACCATTGCAGTGAGCACCGTCACTCCTTCCCGGCCCTGTACTATGAGGAAAGTGCTGACACCTTGAGCCAGCGGGTGTCATTCCTCAAGCCACTCTCCCGGTCCAAGCGAGACTCCACGTACTCCCAGCTCTCCCCCAGACACTACTTCTCAGGCTACTCCTCCAGCCCTGAGTACTCATCAGAGAGCACCCACAAGATCTGGGAGCGATTCCGGCCTTACAAGAAGCACCACAGGGAGGAGGTTTACATGGCGGCTGGGCATGCCCTGAGGAAGAAAGTTCAGTTTGCCAAGGATGAGGATCTGCATGACATCCTGGATTACTGGAAAGGAGTCTCTGCTCAGCAGAAGCTGTGACTCTCCTCTCTTTCCAAGGAAACAATACAAAACAAGACACCCCCTTCCCCAACAACCAGAAAAAAAAAATATGCCACTTGACTGTGAAAAATAAACCAACAACAAAATACTCCCGACAAATACAAAACTGACAAAATCGTTTCTTAAAGTTTACAACAACAACAGAAAACTCTCTCACACACAGACACACACAGACACACAGACACACACACACGCCGAATTGTCTCTACTGTGTTATGGGGACCATTGTTCTGCCTGCAGATGGTTGGGAGGAGCCTCCTGCTCTGACACTGTGGTAACAACACTGGAGTGTGGGTGGGTGGGAATGGCCTGGGAGGGGGTGGCAATGGTGGCAGGGGAAGGGCAGGGATGGACACTCACTGGGCATGAACCTCAGCTGTGAACTATTGCTCTTTCTGTTCCTGTTGCGGGCTGATTTTTCTTTGCAGGGGGAAGGGGAGGACTTCAGTTTAGAAGGCTTCTCTGCCCACCTGATACACCTACTTTTGAAAATCTTCCATCATTATTTTTGTTCCCTATTTACTTTGCCAGTGGAGGCTTTTCTTTCTCTCCAGTACACTTTTGAGATATGTGGGATTTGTTGGAAGAAGTTATCTCACTTCTTTTCCTTTTCCTCTTCCCTACCCTTCTCTGTTAGGATTCCCTAGGCTTGCACTTTCTGTCTGGATGCTTCGCAAACCTCCATCCTCCTTGGAGGAAGGAGAGGAGGTGCAAAGGACTGAAGGGAGGTAGGGCTTGCCACACTACAGGCTCTGTGCCCTTGCTGCTCTTCCTCCTTCCCTTCTCCTGCCATGTCGTTGCTGATGAACACCAGCAATTCTGGAGTGATAGGCATTCTCCAGGCCTGTTCCGAGCCTGTTTTCTGCCAGTTGGTGGGGTGTATGAATATGGTCTTTGGCATGGCAAACTAGGTCCTCAAGGAGTGGTGGAGGAAAAGGCAGGAAGGTACTGTCTCTCAGTGGTGTAAAATGTTCCCACCTCTCCATGGGTGTCACAGGTCAGAGGTCCTCCCCATCATACACATCTATGCTCAGGCTGCCCTGGTCCAGGGGGTTTGGTATGCTCTGTTCATGTTTCCCTTACTACAAGGAAGGGACGCAGAGAGGAACTGAGGAGAACAAGTTCTACACAAAGCTTCTGCAGCTCTTCCCAACTGACTTGCACAGTGGAATGTGGGGTGGATGGGTGTGCATGAGAAGAGCATCACTCATCTTCCTCACTTGCAGGTGGATATAAAGAATAGGATTTCAGTCCCTCACTTCACTCGGTTGACAGAAAAGCCACCAAGTGGCTTCCTCTTGCACAGGCCGTGGACACTCTGGCATGGATAGGAGACAGCCTAGGGTGAAGGCAGGAGCACAGGAAACAAAAGGGATGTGAGAATGGGGCCTGGGAGTACCCCAAGAGGGATGGCTCCAGGAGAAGCTCCCTTTGTGTGTGCAGCCACACTGTGTCCACTGGGATAGAAGAGGATACCAGCCTCTGGATGGCAGTGCTCCTTGGAATTCTTAGAGGTCCTCATGAGAGTCAGAGCAACTTGTCACCTCCTGAATCTTCCACCTGCTCACAGCCATGACAAACTTTTCTTAGGGATCCTTTAATATCTTGGCAAAAACCTGGTTTCACTTGTTAGGTCCCAACCTCTGTCCCTTGGGTAGAAGATCTGCCACAGATTTGGGAATGAGCCTACCACCCTCTCCACTTTATCCCATTTCTGAGCAGCTCAACAAAGCACAATCTTGGCACTGTTTTCCCCAAAGTTTTCTTGTCAGGCAGGGGTGCTGCCTGCTGAGTGCATCTTTATGCAGCACAGTGGGCCTCCTCTCCATGAGCTGCACACCCAAATTCTTGACAATCGTTCACCTCTATCAGGATGAGGGTGAGGGCCTGTGTTGTGCTGGCCTTTCCTAAGTGGCACTCCTCAGAAGCCCTAGTGTTTTTGGAGAAGGATGAGGGTGTAGGAGTTTCTCTGGGAGGGATTTATGTGCTGCCTGCAGAGAACCTGCCTGTTATCTGTCAGGTAGTAGCACTGCCAGCTGAGAGCTGGTTCATATGCCACAGGTGACATGACTTCGTCTCCTGCATGTTCTGTAGGTGAAGAGCAGCGGTAGGCAGAGCCTAGTATGTGAAAACCAGAAGGGGAATCCCCAAAATCTAAATTTGTGAAGATCTGTGGGGTTCCTTCCCTGTAAGGATGATGAAGGTAACAATCCTAAGCCAGGTCCTGATGCCATTGCCTCAGCCTCCTTCACTGTCAGCTTGCTTCCCCACAGTCTAGGCATTGTTTTACTTTGAGTCCGGAAGTATTCATGGGACAGACTCCCATGTAAGAGCCAGTCCAACCCAGAGGAAGGGGTGTGTGTGCGCACACGTGTGTGTGTGCATCTGTATATGTGCAGGAGGATGAAGGGAAGTCACATCACTGCTGCCAGGTGTCCCTCCATGTTGGGACAATGCAGCAAATCAAGACAGGTAAATGCTGTGAGAGATGCTTAGGCACATCAGAGACCTCTCCAGCTACCACATGGAGAAGGCCTAGTGGTCTTCCAGCGTGGCAACCATCCAACCAGGAAAGACTAATGGCTGGGGCACAGAACTGGACAGGAGAAGAGGGATGACAGGCATGGGGGGATGGAGTCATGTTCCTCTCCCCACCTCCACCTCTTCCCTCCCTGTGCTTCTCTGCTGTATGGTCTTGCAATCAGTTCCACTCAGTCTATAATTTTTTTGGGAGAGTTAACTTCTAATGGTTTCTACTCCCTCCCCCCATGGCCCCAACAAGGCAGAAATGAAAGGCCCTTCTTTTGCCTGTGGTGGGAGTAAGGCTGGGTAGGAGGGACAAGCCATTTCTCTCCCAACTGTAGCCCCCCACTCCAAACCAGTGGGTGAAGTTTGCACAAGATGGACTGTTCTGTGGGAGGAAGAGGGCAAGGAAAGGGAACAAAGTGTCCCACCTTCCTTCCTCCTCCTTTCTTCCTTGTCCTGCTCCCTCTCCAGGGACAAGGGCTCACAAAGTGATGCCAGCCCTGTTGGAGGAAAGCAGATTTAACGTTCTATTTGCATGATGATTTTACTGTATTTTTCTGAGCAAACACCTGTTGTGTATGTGCCAGTTTGTTGGAATTTAACCTCCTTCCCCAAAGTCTCTCCCATCCTTGTTCCTGTTTTCCCTGTTCCTTCATTCATCCCTGATGTGATTTTATGACAGATTCCTACTGGTTTGGGAGGGAACACACCCCAAAGAGAACCCAACCCAATCAGCCCCATAAAAAACATTCCTTCTTCTTTCCAGTGTCTCCCTCCGCTTGCCCCAAATGTGGTCTCTCAGCTGCTTTTCAGGGTTGTGTATGTGAAGGGGGATGTGTTACATACCAAAGGCCTGCTCTTTCTAGTGGTCATCATTTCTCCTAATTATTTTGAAACAGGAGTGAGGCCCATCAAGATAGCTCTTGTAGGAGAAATGGTCACTACCATCCCCATGCTCTTTCCCCAAATCTACAAGCAAGGCAGTTCTTGGGGGAACAAGGAGTGCTTCAGCTACAGGGAAACCTCTGATACAAAGAAAGCTTGATGTGGAGCTGGTTGCAATCACTAGAAGACCACCCACCACCTTCCTCTCATTGATTGCAGGGAGTTCTGGATTAGGTCTGTCGTACCCCTCCTCTCCTGTGGGTGGCTCTGGCAGAGGGCAGGTCAAGATAGAACCTTTAAGGTCTCTGTGGTCAGAAAAAGCATGGAGAGACTGCTTGAAGTTTCTAAGCTTCCTATGGCTTGGCTTCGGCAAGAGTCCCTCACACCTGCCTTCTTCCAGGGCAAAGCGGATCCATGGAGCAGAACCTGTACCAGCCCCTTTCGTACTTTATTTTTGGGTTGGTGACTCTTGGCAGAGAAAACAGGGGTTTAGTTCACCTCATTGAATGGCGTGGAAGGTGAGGAATGAGTTTGGGTGCTGACCTGCCCTCTCCCCCAGGAACAGGCTCAAGAGTGAAGGTGAGACCCTTGGCCTGCTGTTTCAGTGGGGCAGAGCCCATGCTGCCCCAGCTTATGCTGCGGTGCCACGTTCCTCTCTCCCCCTCCCCACTCTTCCATGCTGAATAAATCCCTCCTGAGGCAGGTGTGAAATATTCATGACTGACAAATGAAGATTTATGTCGGGCTGAGGAGGCCTCTGTGTGTTTGCAATGCTAATCAGCCTGCCTTCTTGGAGGAGGCTCTGCCAGGCAGGCTTGGGGAAAGGAGGGGGAGATGCAAGAGGGAAGGGGGAAAAGGAGCTGAGGAAGAGAGAGGAGAGGCAAACACAGCAGGGGTGAGGGAGGTGTGGTGGGACCAAGACTGGGGAAGCAAAGAGGTAGAGGGAGATGGAGAGGGTGGAGAAGAGGGATAGGCTGGAAAGACCAGGGAAGAAAAAGCCGCACTGGAAAGAAAGGGATGGTAAAGAGAGAAAGGGAGCAGCAAGAGAAAGGTTTGAGTGCAGGGGTGGTGGCTCCCAGAGAGGAGGTGGAGAGTAAGTCAGCAGTGCCTGAAGAAAGAAGCTGGGCAGAATTCATGATGAGCTGTGGCCACTCTCTGTAGGACAGAGCTCAGCGCTACAGGGCGGGCAGCTGCCACGCGGGCAGGAGCTGGACCCAGGGCCCCGAAAGCACATTTGCCATGCTCGCTGCTGACCAGAAAGCTCAGCTGCGTCTGGAAGGACACACAGCCTCCAGGAGCCTGGAGAACAGCCCTTCCGCCGCCACCACCTCCTTCAGCACAAGACGCACGCAAGGAGAGCCTCATGGAGCCGCGTCCTCTTGCTGGAGGCAGCCTGCTGCTGTCCCACCATCTGGGCAGGAGGGAGCATCTTCAGGGTGGCTTGGTGTTGGGATGGACACTGAGTGCCACCCTCCACTGGGCTACTGGGGAGGGGGTCATCTCTCGTAGGGTTGGTGGAGCCTGCCCCACCTCGGCTGCCCCCTGCCCACCCTGGCTGAGGCAGGTGTTTTTGGGTTTTTCCCCAAAGAAGGGGCAGAGGGGAGCATCTGTGGCCTCCCCTGTACACACGCACGCACTCCCGCACCCAGTCCCTCCAGCCGCTTTGGCCTTGTACTGTGAGGGGCGTCCTCGGTCTGCCTCCCCCCCGACTTCCCCTGCCACGCGCCGTGGGGAGACCTCTCTGCGTGCTGTCCCACCAGGGGACAGCCCTGTGTCCCACCCCTCCAGCCCTGTGGAGGGCTGCCCCAACCCGTCCCCCCATCCCCAGGTGGAGAGAGGGCAATCTCCGCCCGGCTTCTCCTTCTCCTCTCCTCCATGCCCCACCAGGAGGTAAATCACCCCTTCTCCCCCCTTACGGTCCCCTCTCCCTCTGCCCCATCCTCGCGCATTTGGCTTGGCCTTTGCCTCCCCCATAACTACCACCGCCACTGTGAGGCCTTGCTCTTGGGTGGCCTGACCCCCCCACCGCCTGCTCTTCACCTTCCCCAGGAGGAGAGGAAGAGGCCAGGCTGGGTCAGGTTAGACCTTCCAGGGCTGGTACGGCTGGTCCCTCCACAAGCACAGCACCTGGGGCGAGGGGGTGGGAAGGGGCAGGCAGCTGCCGGGCACAGAGCCGGGGGTATCAGCCCTTGAATGTAAGGAAGGGCCTGGGAGGCAGCTGCTGGGACTGGCTCCTTGTGGCCTCTTTGGTGTTCCTCCTTCCGTAACAACCCTGTGACCCCCCCTGGTTGTGTATGGACAAATTTCAGTTGGAGCTATGTTCTTTTCTTTTCTTCTTCCTCTTTTTTTTTTTTTCTTCTTTTTTTCTTCCTTTTCTTCTTTCATATTTTTATTTCTTTCTACTTTCTTTCTTTCTTTTTTTTCTCTCTTTCTTTCTTCCTTTTCTTTTCCTGTTTTAAAACTGAATGGCACGAAATCGTTTTTCCTCAACTCGGAGATTCCTGTATGGAGAAAATCAATTTCTATATTTGCAATAAATTTCTTATTTAAAAAAAAAACAAAACAACAAAAAAAACCCAAAAAACAACAAACAAAAAATATGAAAAGCTGCTTCTGAGTCCATTTGTCTAAGCCTTGTCTTGTAGAGGAGATGGGATGGGATGGGAGGGAACAGGGTACAGGAGAAACTGAGAATTTTGGGGTGGGGTGTGGGATAACGATTCTGGATTCTTCTAGACACCCAGCAGCCATCTGCTCCCCCCAGACACACTGTTTCTCTGCCCTTGGATATTGCCTTGTTTGGACACATCCTCATTTTTACTGAGTCCTCAGTTCTGACATGATGCCAGTCCCCCTCCTGCACCGGTCATCAGCTCCCAGTTTATGCCCCATTCTGGGCATGTGTACAGCCCTGTCTGGGTGCAGGGCAGCGCTTCCTCGCCCATCATCTGCACAACAAACCCTCAGCTGGTGTTGAGAGGTGTCCTCTGCCCAAGTTCCAGAGCTGTCTGGAGGAAGGCAGTCCAAGCCAGGTGATTTGGCCATGGATAATGACTGAGCAATCTGTAGCCTAATCCAGCAGCAGACATCCTGATCTCAGCTCTTCCTAAGCATCAATATTTAAAGTCAAGAATATAGCCAGCAAATCCGTGGCTATTGATGCATTTATACACATAATTAGGCCAATTTGTGCATGGTGACATAGCAGCCATTCCCTTGCATGTCTCGCCTCTTCTTCACCTCCTGTTTTGTCTCGTTTCTAGTTTCTCCATGAGTGGCACTGCTGCTTGGCTCAGAGGGTTTCCTCTTTTGCCTTTGCACATCCAGCTTTGATCAGACAGGTCTAACTGCAGCTTCTGAGCTTCCTTCTTGTGTGTGCTAAGCTCACAGCCTCTGCACTTAACGTAGGGAGAGGGAGGAATATATGGTTTTGGAGGGGTTATAAATATGGACACAACAGTGACTTTCAGCTCCTGGATATATATGCTGCAGTAGCTGACAATTTATTAATGCTTGAATTGATTTTAGAGCAGCCTTGGGGGCAGATGCTACTACAGGCAGATGCTTCACAGTCTGACACGTTCTTCATTGGACTTGGGAAGAATGATTGAGTGTGGGAAGGAGCAGTGCTCGGCTGTGCATCTCTGGGGGATGGATAATAGTGTATAACAAAAAGGAGCTCTCCTGGGTTAATCAGAGCTTCATGTGCTTGGTGGAAAGCTGGATCATTGGGTCAAGGTGGTGTTCTTGGCATCTGCATCTCTGCAGTGCAGGGATAGGGGCCTTCTGAGACAGGGAATCTCAAACCTTGGGAGGAATAAATGCATAAATTATAAAGAGGCGTAATCTAATCAGTGGAGTGCCCCCATGCTGTTTATTTTGTTACTAAATTCGATTTTATCTCCACAGTCCCTGCATTTCATCTGGTTGCTCTGCCACAGGGAAGAGAAAGGACAAGATGTATTTGCAAATGCTGTCTAGGGGAAGCGGGAAGCTTTGGTAAGGAAAGACTGTCAGGGCTGAAGTAATCACAAATGTCCTAAAGCCAGGTGGGGACTGTTGGGCTAATGGGACACCAAGGCACTGTAGTCAGCCCTCTGAGCCAAAATGAGCTCTGATGAAAGAGTTAAGCAGTGCTTGTATTTAAGCAGCTGATTCTAGTCAGAGACCTTGGGAGTCCTTTGCTCTGCACAGGGTTGTGTGAGCTGGTGTGTGTCTGGGGAAGGGATGAGGTGTGAGCTGCATCTGGGAGTCTGTGTTGTTCTCTCAAGTACCTGTAAATATGACTGTGTCCAACTGATGCAGTCCCTGCAAGAAACCACATGGACCTCTGCATCCAGAAGTCTGCTTGCTGGACCATGATGGCTGTGTTGGATGGGGGAGAAATGCCGAGCTCTGTGTTATGAATGATGAAGTGGCTGCAGTGGACAATGTGAGAGAGGAAGTCACCTGGGTGCCCCAGCTGGTGAGCTGGCCTACTAAGCAAACCCATCATGGAGAAGAACTGTGTAGCTTCACATAGCCTCATGTTTTAGGCTGGCTGCACACTCAGGAAGACCGTTTTGTGTTGATTCTTGCTGTCATGGTTCTTTTTCACTCCTATGAATTTCAGTAACTTATCCAAGCCATAATTTGCTGCAGCATAGGAAGAATTGTCTTAGCCACAGAGCCTATTGCTGGAAATCATACGGGACAGCTGAGATCTCTTTACGTATATGTACGTGTGCATATGCGTATGTATTGAAAAACCGACAGGCAAGTGGGCAACATTGCCCTCTTCTGGACCGACTGTCAGGCCTGGAAAAGCATCGCTGGTGGAGCTGCAGCCTGGCAGATGGATCCCGTTTCTACTGCAAAGGTAACATCCTTTCTGAGCCTTTATTTCCTACCCAAATCCTGGGTTTTACAATAGCCAGGTCAGATTAAGAGATAGCAGTGCTCTCTGGAGCTCCAGTGCCTGGGAACCCTGAGCAATCATGAGTCCTCAGGGTCAGGCCAAGCCTAAGAGAGCAAAGTGAGGAATCTCTCCCATCTAGATAAAGCTGTCTCCAACAGAACGGGTAACCAACAGCCCTGAAGGGCAGTGAGCACATGGATGAGGGTTTGAGGGTCACACTGCTGACATTTGTCCCAAGGGCTCTCCCGCAGGGAGATGAGAATAGCTAGGGAGTGATCAGGCCAACATCTTTCTCTAGGGCTTGGGTGCACTCTCAG
Source organism: Calidris pugnax (assembly GCF_001431845.1). Classification (NCBI taxonomy): domain Eukaryota; kingdom Metazoa; phylum Chordata; class Aves; order Charadriiformes; family Scolopacidae; genus Calidris; species Calidris pugnax. The sequence goes on along the minus strand of NW_015094506.1, from coordinate 3,233,617 downwards.
TTAAAACACAAAGGTGTGTGTCTTGCAGAGCTGGAGAACAAGCTGAGATCTACACAGAGCCCAGGGGGATTTGGGGGGCGTAATTGCTCAGGCCATGCCCACCCTTAGCAGGGGAACAGAGGATGTCACTGAACTAACTACCTGTGCATTTCCCTTCTCATCCTTGGAGGAAACACAAAGAGAGAAAAAACAAACCCAAACAGCCTGACACAAAGATTTAGGAGTGAAAGGATAAGAGAGATGGAAGGAGGACTCAAATACACAAGGCACAGGTTCACACACATAATTAAGATGATGAATGGATTAATGTCACTGGTACTGCACTATTAGGCCAAACTCATGGTTCTGCCACAGGCATGGTGGGACTATGGAAGGGTGCAGAACTGCTCCATTCTTTGGCTTCCCAAGTATCTAACAGGGATCTGTGTCTTCCCTTGCCTCGTCAAGTTCCCTGGGACAGGGTCTGTCACAACATAGTTAGATGATACCTCTTGAATGGGATTGACAGACTACTCAGGGACTGACAGTTAACACTCATCCTTGGAGGAGGAGGGAATGGCATCGAAACTGAGTCCGAGGAGCTGCCCTGCTAAGCAAGGCAGAAGTAAGCAAGGGGCCCAGCCAATGCTACCGTGGAAAGTGGATCAAAAGCCTCATCACTTTTTAAATATGAAACACTTTAAAAAAGAATGGCATTCAGCTCCATCTCTCTGTGTATGTTGCCAGAAAGGGCATCATTAAGAATTCATTGCAACTTCTGCACCCAATTTTCCGGCCCAGTGCCTTGTCCCGCTTGTCTTGCTCCAGCTCCAAAGACAGTGGAGGCCCTGCCATGAGTATCGAGGGACAAACGGGACCTGAATAACAAGCTGGAGCTTGAAGAAAGGGCGGGGGGAGCAGAGGACCTCTGGCATGAAGTGGCTGAAGGAGTGAGAAGCACAGCCAGGCAGGCAGCATGAAGAAGAGCCAGGCTTGCCCACAGACTTAGGAGCAAATAGGCACAAACCTGCCCCAGCTGTGGGCTATCGCCTGCTCACACAGGCCTGGGGATCTCCTTGTAACTCTGTTCTTTCCTTTCGTGAGCATCTGGAGTTTATCCAGGGGTGAGGTTAAGGGTGGGAATGACTGGGGATTCCTAACAGCAGAAAATGGCCTGTGCACTGTTGAACCAAGGTCCTGAGCTGCAGGGACAGTGATGCAGCTGAATAAAATGGCCAAGCAAAGCAAAACTGTATCACAGGGTGGTTTCAGGGCAAGGAAGTGCTAGGCCTAGGAGATTAAGTCTACAAAGAACCGAAGTGGCTGTACCTGTTGTGTATTAGTGCCTCCAGTCGGAGCAAAGCGGCTGTTAATGTCATGATATATGTTCATCTGGAGGAAAAGGGGTTTCATTCTGGGCTTTTCTCAGATTGGGCATTGGACCAGAGGACACATAAGATCTCACCTTCTCATCCCTTTCCACTAAGGTGAGGACAGAGCTGTTGTCTCTATTTTTCTCCCATACGTTCTCTGTCTTGTGTCACCACCATCCACCAGACTTCCTGCCCGTGACACCCATTTCTCTTCATCTCTGCTTCTCAAGTGGCAACCAGGGAGATAATTGGTATTTTTGACACTATCTGTTGAGCACTTTGAGGCAGGAGCTGCCAGAATGAAGCCCTGAATTAGATAATTAGGGTTAATTAGAGGCTTTTCAGGGCTATGTTACCATACTCCATGAGGACGGTGCCTTTGAGGCAGAAGGGAGGAGTATGGAGGTGTCAGTGGCATTGATAGTGGATGTAGTGGCCAGGAAAAGGGTGTTTCACCTCCTTAGTGGCATTGGAGATGCTGGGGTGGAGCAGAGAGCTCAGAAGAGTGAGAAACGAGGTTGGGCATATACTGGAGTGGGGCAGTAGGGGGACATGATGGTGGAGAAAATGCAACTGAGAGAGCCAGTTCTCAGCACCAGCTGATGGGAGTTTGGCTTTGGCTGCAGCAAAAACAGTGTCTTTCTAAAACCCAGCAGGTAAAAAGAAGCCATGAGGAGGCAGATCAGCCTGAGCTGGTGCTGAGGTCTAATGACTGATGTGGTGGAGGTGGAGAGTTTTTAAACTCCTATGGAGTTGTGGTGTGATGTTGGAAGGGGAGCTGGGTGGTAGGTCCCTCACTGGTCCTCGTTCCTCCCTCCACTGCTGCAGGGAGCTGAGCTGGAAGGCAGAACTTGTTAGAGCAACGTCCATAAAAACCAAGGCTTGAGTGACCTCTGCAAGGCACTCAGCCACCCACAACTCCTCTCTGGTGTGCATAGCCTGCTTCTGTAAGAAAGCATCATGGGCCCTTCCTGCTTCTCTGAGAAGGGTCAGGCTGCCTGTGACTGTGTGTGCGGTGGAGGGGGGTACCAGTCCAGTGGTGGAGCGTGAGAGGGAAAGAGCTGATTCTCTGGGTTTTGCTGTCCCCCTTGTACTTGAGCTGCTTTGTCTGCATGTGTCTCCACTCTGACAGTGCTGGGCTGTCTGATTCTGGACGTGATGACAGGTCTCCTTCCTACATGCAATTGTTGCTATGTAGGGATGTTCTGAAGAGGCCACCTTTACCAGCACAGCCACTCTACACAGCTGTACCCTGTCAGAGGAAAAAGAAACTTGTCTTGTAGCTATAAGGCCTTGGAGTGATCACTGTAGCATATTAGGGTTTTTTTTCCACAGAAGAGTTTAAACTTCAAGACCACTACATCTGTGGATTTACACTGTTACAGACCTCCTGGGTTTGAAGAAACTGAAGAATTTCCTTCTGGCTCTGGAGGAGGAATGGACTTCTCTGCATCTCTTGGAAAGTCAAATCCCTTATCCTCTGGATAGGCTTCATGAAGTGTCTTTGGGAAATGGAAGAGATTTCTCTCCCTCACCTTCTCTCCACATCACTCAGGCCCAAGTCTAATCGGTGTGGGGGATAAAGGGAGGCAACACGTGATGGCAACCAGACCTCTGGGCCTCTTCTGCCTGGCCACTTACCTGTAAGAAGCAGCCAGTCATCTGAAGCACTGTCAGAACAGGACATGGGTTCTCCTCTCACCTCTGCTTTATCTTCTGGGCCATCACCCCTCTCCTCCCTTCCTACATACTGTGTTTTCTTCATGATTTCCACCCACCACTCCCTTCACAATTCTCTTTTTTTCTATTGTCTCTGTTCTCCACCTTCCTTCATTGTCCCTCACCTCTCTGTCCCTTAGGGAATCGTGACTTCCTCCATCTCTCCTCTCCTTCCTTTTCCTGATGCTTTCACTCACTACCTTCTATCAGTTGTCCTTTCTCCATTTCTCTATTTCTTTCCCTCCACTCAGCCCTTTCTGTTTCCTCCCCTGTCCACATATTTTCCTCTCTTATATAATATCTAATATAATTCCTCACATCTTGAGTCATCCAAACCTGCAATGAAGTGATTTCCTGCAGGGAAACAGAATGCGAAAAATAATCTTTGTTCACCAAAAATTAGGTATTGACCATATGGGGTGGAAAAAACCCCAACAAACTAGGCAAAAAAATGAAGGCTCATTTCTCAGAAAGGGATGAAGAAAGGCAAAACATACCCAAGCAAGTATTCAACACTGGGTTTTGAGCATTTCTTCATCAGTGTGTCACTGAAAGTCCTGCTAAGATTCTCAGCCAGAGGTGCACTGCAGTGGGGTCAGGCTAGACTGCACTGGGGTTGACAAAAGATGGAATCTGGGATGCAGCTGAGATACAGTCAGTACGTGAAACAAACCTAGGATGTCTCTTTCAACAACACACACATACACAGCTCCTCCTTAGTCCTACAGCTTTGTTGTTCTAGGCTGAGTCAGGAAAGAAATTTAATTTCAGGGGGGAAATACAGAGTCTATCGGATACTGAACCTTGCTCTTATATTAAACAGGGGCTGGAATAAAATGAGGGTACAGGCTTTCAAAATGAGGAAAGGAAAAGGGAAATGCAGCCCACCAAGCAGTTGGATGTTCTCTGCTTCAGTCATTTCTGCCCACCTTCCCACAGTTCCATCCAGAAATGGCCTTGATTGTGGAGCAAGAAGGGCAGGGGTAGGCCCATTCTAATGCAGTGCCATACCATCAGAAATAGGAACTTGGTGAACACTCAAACCATCCCTGGAAAGTACTTCTATGTGGGATCAGGCACCTTTCCCTGTGGACAATCCTGCCAGATCCCCAGGTCTCTTCTGGTTCCTTACTAAATGCTCTCAATTGTAACCAACTTCTCCCACACCTTGATCCCAGAGATGACCCACTGCAATGTCTGGGCATCACCCACAGGCTGGAATTTCTTGACAAAGACCATAGTACAGAGAAAATCCAATAGATTTGGGCAGGAGCATCACTTCAGAAATGAATGAAACAGAGAAAGTAACATACTGTTCTTACAAGCAGGAGACAGACCCAGCACCACTATAGATTCTAAGCAGGGAAAAGAAGAATTTGACTCAACACATACTAGCTCAATCAGAAAGCAGATTTGGTGGGCAGAGAAAGAAAATCTTAATGAATCCCTCAGACCTTTGTTTTGCAGTGATCTATTAAACAAACCATATCTCCCTGTACAGCAAGCACAGGCTTAATCCCACGTGATTCTGTTATTTTTAGCAGCTTGTTCATGAATAGGGTAACAGGGACTTTTTCTTGCTTCATTTGCAGGAGCCCTGAAGACAGACTCCAAAGATTCCTAGTAAATAGCTAGTTTTCATCTAGAAAATCATTCCTTGGTTTTCTCAGGTGAAAACCAAGGTCTCTGAGTGCAGCAGTGAGAAACACAAGATGTCCGATTAGAAGAAAAATGTCTTGGGATCTAGCTGAACCAGCTGTGCCACAGCTGGGACTTATGCTAATTCACTGGGTGTCTCTGTTGGGATCCATCAACCTGAACAGAGGGTGGAGAGGCAGGCATCTGCTTTGTCAGTGCTTGAGACAGCACTTCATGTAATGGTGGTGGAACAGTGCTGGGCCTTTATGCAGAGTGAGGCTGCATACAGACAGGAGTTAGGGGAATGGGCAATGGTAGGGTGGTAGCAGTGGAGTCCGTCTTCTAGCAGAGACCTTGTGCGCATGTGGTCTTGCTCTGCAGGGCATCAGCTCTCTATCTCTACCAGGATATCACAGCCCAAGCTGAGGGGTATGGTCTGGGACATAAAGTCTCCAAGCAATGTAGAGGCTATGGCTGTGCTGCCAACTTATGATGATCTGGAGTCAGATACTACCATGATCAGGCTCTGTAGCTGCAGCAGGGTTCCTCTGGTGAGTGATGGGGAGCATGTGCTCCCCACCTGCTGTTATAAGTGAGGGGTGTTGGCGGGAGTGAAAGGATTCCCCTTATGGGTCAACTCCTTCTCCCAGCTTCCCCTAACACCACTTGGACCAATCTGGACAGAAGAGATTCTTTGGATCTGCACCAAAGCTCCTTGGACAGCATACATCCAGGAGGCTCTTGCCAGAAATTTTCCCTGCAGAAAGCCATGATACAGGATTTCTCAGCCTCCAGGTGGGGCAGCCCTCATAACTACTCCTCCATTGCTAGCATCCTAGGCAAGAAAAAGGCCCAGGAGAAGAAGGCACGTGTTTTCTGATCTCTATATGATCAATATCAGGTGACCACCAGGCAGATGGGGTGAATTTCTCTGCTCAGAGAACATGACTTTTCTTCCAAATTAAGGAAATATTTTGTGGAACAACAGCAGAAAAATTTCCATATCAGCATGAATCAAAGCTGTCTGCCTCTCCTCCTCTGAGGATCCTAAAATCACAAATAGTCTGAAGAAAGCAAGCAGGGCAAAAATATTGACTATTACTTGCAATGTGAGAACATCAAGTATCATTGAAATGATCAACCATCAGCTTTAAGAGAAAATCCAAGGAAACATCATATTGTAGTACAGAAATAGCTTGTGAAACTCCTTGCCAAAGTGTTTAAACCCAATCTCTGGAAGTGTTTAAACTGCTGATGGCCAGTATCTTGGAAAAGAAAACGGGGAAGGCTCATGCCCTGTTCTTGCCCAGCCATCCAGCCCTGGACATCATCAGAGACAGAACACTGCGACAGATGGACCTTCATGCAAATCCAATACATCCATTCTTCTGCGTTTTTGCACATCTTATTCAACTTCTGTTAGCCTTGCACCAAGGTGCCGTGGTTTAACCCCAGTCAGCAACCAGGACCATGCAGCCTCTCACTCACCCATCCTTTCTCCCAGGAAGGGTAGGGAGGAGAGGGAGAAAAGGAGGCAAAAGGGAAAAAGATCTTGTGGGTTGAGATGAAGACAGTTTAATAGAACAATAATGGGAAATGAAAATGAAATGATGATAATAATAATAGTAATAATAGTAGTAGTAGTAAAATAATATAAAAAACAGAAGTCATTTTCATTGCCTGGTGAATTGGTTGCCCAGCTCGACCCAAGCAGCGACCAGGGATTCCCCCTCCTAGCCAACCCCCATTTACATTATATACTGATCATGACATCTACGGAACAGAATATTCCATTGGCCATTCTATCTTCTTCTCAGCTTCTACGGAAAGCCAAAAAAATTCCTTGACTGGTATAAACATCACTTAGCAACAACTAAAACAATATGCGTTATTGAGATTCCTTTCATATCGTATCGCAAAACACAGCAACAACTAGAAAGAAGATTAACTCAGCCGAAACCAGGACACAAGGTGTACCCAGCAAGTCTGCTGCAGTGGTCTGAAGTGCCAGGTAACTCTTAGCCTGATGCTAAGATAATCTGACAGACCTGATGGGAAAACAGCTGCATCTGAAGCTTCCCAACATTGCAGCAGTGAGACTCATGGTTTCAGAACAGTGTTTCTGCAGCTGCTGTTGATGTTTCTCCCAACACAGAGCAAGCACTTGCATAAAATTCAGGCCTTATAACTATTTGGCATGGACTGAAAGGGCAAGTGAGCTGCTTAGGTAGAAAAAAAGCTTAAATGTACACAGCACTAATCAGATAAATAAACAGAAGAGAGAGCTACATTTAGCTTGGGCTTGGACTATATAAGTCAGGAGAACCTTGCAGACATGCTTGCCTTGGGCACCAGAGTCTTCACAACTACCCTGGTCAGCATCTTGGCAGGTGTGGCTAAGGCCAGGCACATCAGATGATGGAGAGAGAGAGCCATGGTACCAGGGCAGTGAAATTCTCCTAGGAGCAAAGTATGCCTTATGATGAGAATGCTGATGTCAGTGATTGCTGACACAGGAATATGTGTATGGAGTGGTAGAAGAAGTCAGGATTTTATTGGTGAAAATAGACAAGAAAGAAGCTAAAACATATGGCTTCATGACCTAAAGCTCCTGAACCAAGATAGATCTTGAGAGAGGAAAGTCCCTGTTGGGATTGATCCTGGGAGGTGTAGGTCTATGCTAGATGTGCTAATGACCTTGTTTGCAGTCAGCTTCACATCTTCTCCTGAGCAGATGGTAGGTACGCTCTGCGCTACTTTCCTGTACGACACAGTGCTGAGTGTCCCTCAGTAAGCCTCCAGGTGAGTTCCTCATGACTGTCCAGAACCTTAAGACTGACAAAAATACAAAAGTATGTAAGCTGCAAAAGGAAGATTCGGGAAATTTAGGGCCCACCGTTCAGTGGGGGCAGATGCTCTGTTGAAAAAGGACATAGAAAGACTGAAGTATTGAATGCCTTTTGCAGCTCAGTCTTTACTAGCAAGACTGGCCTTCAGAAATGCCAGGCCCCAGAGAGCAGGGAAAAATATGGAGCAACTTAGTCTTGGTGGGAGAGGATCAGAGAATACTTATGCAAACTGCACATATATAAGTCCCTGATGGGATGCACCCGGCAGTGCTAAGGAATCTGGCTGATGTCATTTCAAGGTCACTCTACATGAACACTCATGGTCACTGGGAGAAGCACCTGAGGATTGGAAGAATATAAACGTCGCTATGGAAGGTCCAAGTCTATATGAACTCATGGGAAGGTGCATGCCAACTGGGAAGGATGGAATTGGAATTCCTCTGTCTTCTTACAGACATGCACCTCTAAGAGCGGGGATACTGGTATGAGGAACCCATGCATTTGCATCCTCCCAAGTTGGAACAATGTTGGTAAGGCAAGGTTTATAGATTTTTTTTGGATAAGCAAAATTAAAGTGGACAAGCTGTTCTTCAGGCCTGCTGCATTTATCTCTGCTAGACCTGCTTGCGTGCCTGACAACCTGTCCACTTCTTTCTGCTTGTATCATAGCTGATCCTTCTCTACAACCTTGCCACTAATATAGTCTTCAGACATTACACTTAGAACAGCACTGCTGTTAAAATGTGGACTTTTCACAAAGACCCAGTGTCCCTGCATTTATCTCTGCTAGACCTGCTTGCGTGCCTGACAACCTGTCCACTTCTTTCTGCTTGTATCATAGCTGATCCTTCTCTACAACCTTGCCACTAATATAGTCTTCAGACATTACACTTAGAACAGCACTGCTGTTAAAATGTGGACTTTTCACAAAGACACTGAATGGTGAGCTGGGAAGAAAAGGAAGCAGAAGATTAAGGAATTGTTTGATGATCCACTTGCCTGCAGGTGATAATCCACACTTTAAATACAGAAGAAGAGGGGAAGCTGCTCTTCCAGGTAGTTGAACTGCAGTTCAGTCTTTCAGAGCTCATCTTTGCTGCTGCATAGCTTGTTTTCACATTAAGCTCACCTGGTGTTCAGATTGACTGATGTGAACCTGCCACACACTGGAAGCATCGCTTTCTGACAGTTAATACAGCCAAACAGAGCAGGGTCTAAAGCAAAAACCTCATGTACCTGCCAATGAAGGCATGTCTGGTGAATCCTAGGATTCTTCCTAAGCCATAAGGGTTTGAGCTCCTCCTTGAGGGGAGGGAACCGTGCCCTGAGCGAAGAAAATAGTAGTAATATAGCAAAACAAATGGTACAGACTAGCAGGGAGCAAGAGACTGCAAACAGAGTGAATAAGACAGAGCCTTGTTCCCTGAAACTCCCACCAGCGCCAGAAAGAGAAAGAGGCAGAAGAGAAAGAGGTGGATGCAAGCACGAGTGTGAGGGAGAGAGACAGTGTGTGTGAAAGACACTGTGTGAGGAAGAGGAATCCCATACAATGCATGAGAGACATGTATCCTATAGCCTTTGTGTTTGTGTTAGAGCCTGTGTGTGTGAGAGACAGACTGTGTGAGAGAGCCCCAGACAGCCACAGCATTTGTGCGAGCGGGAGCACGAGAGCCAGGCAGAAGGAAAAGGGTGAGCTGAAGTGGAGCCTCTCCAGCCCCCTCTCCACCTGGGAAGGCACTTGGGGGCCTGGAGCTGTGGTGGGTTGGCATGTTCCAGGTGGGCATGTGGAGTCCTAAGAGCTGTGTGCTGAGCCTTCTGGCTCAATTCGGTGATGCCAGGGAGAGCTGGGGAGTAGCACCTCCTGTCTGTACACACACCTTCCCTGTTATGGTGCTTGTCCTCCACCCTCACAAAGCCTGAAATACCACCTGGAAGGCCTGCAACAGTGAGAGGGGAAGCAAGGGAGACTGGTTGAATAGATCTTTTCCCTTCCATGTACACCGGGAAGCCAAAGAGGAAGAGTCCAAAGGCTCCGACAGACAGCAGCTGCTGTCCTGCTCACACAGCCAGTCCTGCCACCTCTGTGTTCGTGCTGTTTGTAACCAGAGCAGGAGGCAAACAGCCTTCCTCTTGCTTGCAGGAGGCTCCTCGGCAGAACCAAATGGCTAGCACAGCATAGCTAGGTCCTACAGCTGGCCAGACCCCGTCCTGTCTAACCACAAGCTCCCAGCCTCTGAGATATGGGAACATTGTACCCATTTGGTACTTGGTACTCTTCCCAGTACCTGCTTGGCCTGAACACATCAGCTATCCTGCTCCTGATGCCTCTGCAGAGAGGATAGCCTGCCATCCAGTGCTCACACACCCCTTAGTTTTGGTCAGGTCTCGGTGATGGATCCTTTCCAAGCCTTACGAGGGTGGGGGAAACACAGGTGTGGTGGCAAAACAAGGGTTTCTGCAGCACTCATGCACTGTGAAATGCAGCTCAGCTCTCTGCCAGCTGGAGGGACAGCAACGTGGGCCAGGTGCTGGAAATGACCCTCCACATTTGAGTAAGAAGCGAGGAACAGCTGGAAAAAAGGCATCCCAGCAAGCCTCTGGAGTTGGGGGTTGACACCATTGCTGCAAGCCCTCAAGGATCTAAAAGGTGAGATTCTGGCTTCCAGAGCCATTTTTGGTGCCCTGGGTCATCCAAAACATTTGCTCAGTGCTGGCAAATACCACACAGGACCTGTGGGAGATACTCTGGAGGAGAAGCTGAAGACAGGTGGGTGACCTTGCACTTAGCACCAGTGTTTGGGCCTCTGACTCACTCCTTGACTAAAATAATTTGTGCTAACCCTTAAAACCAGGGACAGCACCAGCACTGCAGATTTTCAGAGGTACCATGTGACATCATCCAGCAGAGCTCTTCAAAACCTGGGTGATGTCATCACTGCAAAATCCTGGTGCAGGGCTGATGAGCCTCTTCTTTCCTAGGGAGAGAGCAGGTCTTTCTAACACCTTTCAGCCGGTCACAAATTCACACATACCTTAGCACTGCACAGCAACAAGACAAAGTGAGAACATCGTGTGGTTTTCAGTGCTAGCTGGGAATATGGTTTGTGATCTGTGGCTTTGATTTGAGATTGTGATTACATATGTAGAGACCCTGGCCTGTGCCAGGGGCATCTCTTTTCTTCCCCAGGTGCAGGTCTTTTGAGCATGCCAAACGTGTGTAGTATGTCCCAGGCCATGAGCTCTTACAGGCTATGTCCAGCCCATGGGCTTTAGGTCTCTCACCCTTGCTTTAGACAAAACAATGAGATCATGTGTGGCAGCCCTAAGGATGACTGCAAATACAGACTATCAGCGTGAGCTTTCTAAGGAAACAAAAATATCATGCTTTCATTCTGCATCAAGAGACTGTGAGGCTTTTAACAGAAGGCAATGATATCACCCATGTGAGCCTCTAGAGACACTGAATGATGTCACCAACTTGTGTAGCAGTCAATTGCAAGGTCAGTTCTAGAGGCTAAAGACTGGTGAACCACTTGAGCACAGTGTAATGCCCAGCTGACCACTCCTAATAAGTAGAATGTCCCTGCAGGCACTAATGAACACTTGTTGTGATTGCTGAATCAGAGCTGGCTGGGGAATTTGAGCACATGCCTTCTCATTGTACTGCAGGGCAAGTGTCTGAATGCACTTACCAGCAGGAGTGCCTCAGGAGAGAGTTACAGTGGTAGGTAAATGCCTGATTTTATCCTTCCAGAAATCACTGGTCTATGTTAGAGCCATGTGGCTGTAGCTCAGACCCAGAGAGCCATATGTCCCTGGGGCTATACCTCTTCCATTCAAACATGCTTGTTGCTCCTGTCTGAGGAATGAAGGAGTCTTTCCTCATCACTCCTCCCACGAGAGAGGAAGCATAGCCCTACCTGTCAGGCTAGGCTGTGGGTTAATTTAGCTGGGTTGAGATCTTGATGAGTCTCTAGGGATGTGCAGATGTGTCTGGAGTGAAAGCTATGCCCAAATCCTATGAACAAAAAGCAGGATAACCATGGGTATTTAATTCTGCATAGTGTGCACAAGGAGGTGAGATGCTATTCTCATTCCCACCAGGCTCCCCTTGGGCAGCCCAGCACTGCTCGGGGTGATTGCTGCAGTATTCTGCCCTTCACAGCAGCTCCCTCTCCTTGGAGCCAAAAAACGAGGCGTGCCTTGAATGTTCCTTCTGTGCACTCGTTCTGTGGTTCCCTGCTCCACTACTTCTCCTTCAGTCCAGTGCCTCTTTCTTGGTCACATTCCCATGCCCGTGACCTCTATCAGTATTACCTGTCCACCCCCATCAGCTTCTGAGAATGGAGACAACAAACTGACAGGCACAAGCCATTCCTGATGGGAGGGAGAAGATAGTCCCCACAGCTCTCTCATCAAAAGGCCCCTCTAAAACCATCCTAATGAGAATCTCCTTAGGGCCCCTGTCAGCTCTGCCTTTCTTTGCAGGCTCCTTTGACAGACGGATGTCAGTTCAGGGAAAGCTGTTTGATGTTCTTCATCTTAATGAAACCGATCCTCAGGCAGGCGCTCCCTCCTTTGCCTCCAGGTGCCTGTGGTCTAGCAGTGTCAGGCTACTCTGTGCTTTGTCATACTGGATCCTAATTAGTGGCTGGCTCCTGCTGCCTCTGAAGTCAACAGGGAAAACATCCCCATGGCTGCAGTGGAGCAGGAGGTAGAGGATGGGAAAGTCAGCGCACAGAGAAACAGCAAGGGTCTGGGTCAGTTCCTTCCCATCCTTTCCAAATATTACTGTCATCTCCTTTTCTCTCTCTGCTCATCCAAAGACAGGGATGGTTACATAGGCAGATCCATGTCTGCTCCCTGGCTACTGTTGACCTGTTGTGTGGGGGACAGAGGAAGAGTAGAAGACCCCTCTGCCCCCAGACCACTCACCTGGGGCTAGCTTAGCGCTAAGAGGTGAAAGTATGGAATGGACAGAGAGACTGAAAGGGATGGGGTGCTGCAGGAGCTCAAAAGAGACAAGTACAAAGATGTTCTCTTTATGCTCCAGGAAGGGGGTATCAGCTCCCTGTGCTTGTAGACCCTTGAGCAGAGCTTGCACTTTGATATTTCTCAGTACCTGCCAGCAGCACGTGTTTTTATTTGGTATTTTACCAGGTTCAGCTGAACTCTTTGGCTATTATTAGCATATACGGGGAAATCTAGATGACCTGAGATATACAGGAGGTCAGGATAAATCTGAGTCACAACACTTTATGCTGGGACTGGTGTAGTAAAAGGTGCAAGTGGCAGGACATATTTGATGGTGGCAGCTGTCATCACTGGCACCAGCAGCTCCCAGCTCCTCAGTGAGCACACACTTTTCTGATGCCTCTGACATCCTCCTAATGGGAGATGTACTGGATGGTGAGAAAACATTCATTACAGGGTCCCTGATCCAGACTTATGCCTAGAGACTGTGTTGGATCTTTTTGATTTGAGTTGTTGGCTGAAGTTCAAGCTCTATATATTGTGCTTCTTTAAGGAGACAAATTAATGAAGGGTCTAGGAAGTTCTCTGGGGACACCCTTGTTTCCCAAGGAAGTACAAAGCACTGCTTTGATAAGTCAAAAACTAGGAGGCAATTTCTTTGCTGCCCAAAAAACTTTTCTTAGTCTGTTCTTAGTGCTTTTTTACTCCCCGTGTGTTATCTCATCCTTTTATTGGACTGCACTGCTTTCTTTAGCCCTCCCTCAAACACAGCTCTTTTCTCACATACCTCTTTGTTTCGGAAGTGGTGAATGCCAACGTGTAGGTGATGACCACTAATGCTGCATACAGGAGTCTAATTGTGTCCCAGAACCATCCTAAAGAAAGGCAGCAGCTAAATCCACCTCATTAAAGGGCATTTGATCAGTTCGTAGCAGAACTTATTCAAAATACAGTCAGATCCTCCATCTTTATCCACAAGCAAATGCAGGCTCCCTAGCAATCATTAAACCTGCAGCATTTTTTTATTCATCCCTGTCAGACACGCACAGCCCTGTCCTGAATTCCCCCCTGCCTTCCCAGTGGTGATGTGTGTGTGACTGTACAGTCCAGCATCTCTCTGTGCTTGCGTGCAGGAGCTCTGTGATGTGATCGTTATATTGCTAGTGCAGCAGAATGAATGAGTAGATTCTTTCCACAGCTCTCACTATGATTTCTCTGGGATATCTGACAAACCCTGGTCCCATTACAGCTTTTGAGGCGAGGTGTACAGTGGGCTGCCTGCCTCACTCTTCTGCCTCTATCTATTGGGTCACTTTGGGTACATACAGGCCAAATCTGACTATGTTGTGGGTATGTGGATGGTCAATCAATAGGGAAGACACTGCTGGGCTTTGGTGCTTCAGCTCTGCAGCCTGGACTGCTGGAGGGGTTTGCAAGCACTGCTGTAAACAAACAGATTTCTGGAAGGTACTGGAAGGCATAGACAGATAAATATCTTGTGAAGCATGTGACACCACAAATACTGTGGTATAATGGAAGGTCTTTGAGATAAGGTTATCATAATGAATTTTAAATGGTAATTGGAATGCTTGATTGTTTTTGTCTTTGAGATTTGTTTGTATACGTACTTCTTACTGTCAAACTTTTCTCAGCCACAACTTTCCTTTTATTTTAGAGAAGCACGTATACTTTTATACGTAATTGTCCAGAACTCAAAATTGTCCCCTCTTCATCTGATACCAGTAACTGGTTCTTTAAAGGAGAATAGCCATTGAGAGACCTGGAAGCAAATGGCTAGGCTTAGCAAGAGTGATAGAGAAGGGAAGGGTAGAGAAGATTACAAAACAATATCCATAGCTGTTATTTGGAAGAGATGGAGTGGAGTGGGGTTAGAGGGGGAAATGGTTGTCCTTAAAGTAGCATCAAGTCATGGAGCAGGGAGCTGCCGGCCCCTCTGCGGAGGGCTCTGCTTGGCCGGGCAGCTTATTATCTGAAATGGAGAGAAAATGGAGAAGATTCAGGGCAGAGCAGCAGATAGAGGGGCAAAGGCAGGCCCGACTGATGAGAGAAGATTAAGCACTAAATGTGTTTATCTTTGCTAAGTGATGACTAAGAGGTTATGTGATAACCATCTTCCCATCTGAGAGACATGAATAACTGTGTGCCAATGTGTGTGTGTGGGCATGCTTTAGAGCAGTGACGGGGACAAGGCATTGTGAAGGGCCAGACCGTGGTGGTTACCATGTCCCTGTGCAGTCTCAAGGACAGGCAGAATCACCTCACAGCACCAAAGAGGAACCAGTCCCGCTGGGAGTAAGAAGAGATGAGGGCAGTGGGTCTGGATCAGGTGGGAGGTGGGATAGGAAGGAGAATGAGAAAAACTTGCTGCTCTCTCTCCAGATACAGTGATCTCTTCTACTCTGCCCTTTCATTTTTCACATTATCCTTTATGCTTTTGGGTTTAGTTGCTCTGCCTCACTTTGCTTCCTCATCTCAGCCTCTTCACTCCCCTCCTTCCCCCACCCCCACCCCCCCAACTTCTCTCTGTGTTTCCTGTCTTCATTCTTGCTCACTTTGTTCATGATTTCTTCTCTCTGTTTCACATGTCCTCCTTCTCCTTGCTTTCCCAATCCTTTGCCCATCTCTCTCTTCCCCCTCCCCACTTCATTCTCAGCAGGTAGATCTGCGTCTGTGATTGAAGGTTCATTTTCCTTTCATTCTGTGGGTGACAAATTCTGACTTTGATAATCACTTGTGAAAAATCAAGAGAGAAACAAACTGCTCCAATGGCACAGAAACTGGCTGTGATGTTCATGAGGACTGATGGAAGGCAGGGTGAGGGGTGGGAGGATGCTATGCAGGGGAGGGAAATGTTCTTCTTTCACTCCGCAGGATGGGAGGGTGGAGAGGGGGTGAAAAAGATGCTGAATAGATTTGGGGCAAATGGGAAATATCTTCCTCAGGCAGTTTTGATCCAAGTGAGCAAAGTGGAATGTGTTTCCTGAGCTCTGGCCTCCTGGGGGAAACTCAGTTTTGACCTTCAAGTTGAGGGGGAAAGGTGTTATACTGGTAGAGCCATGTAGAGGTTTGACTTGTCCATATTGCTAGCTCTAGGTTGAGTCAGTGTACCCACAACGTGCTTAGGCAGAGACCCACTTTGATGGTGCTGGTACACCTTGCTGAAGCGAGCATTTGGACAGGCCTTGCTCCTTCCAAACTGTGTGACCGTGGGCCTGCTAAGATGTCACTGTGCGAGTGACCTCTCTTTCACAGAGCACCAGCAACCTCTTAGCACTTGCATACGTGGTTCTGATGTTGACAGTAAGCATGTCTGTTGGTGTTCATTGCACTGATTTTGGCAGGGTTACCTTCCCATAGAGCTCATGATAGCTCTCTCTAAGGAAATGGCTGTCTGTAGTATACCTCGCAGGAGCTGACTCAGTGCTGTTTACATGAAGTGGGAACCCTCTGTGTCTCATGGCACAGTGGTGCTCACAACAGCAGAGTCGTGGTGATGACACGTGGACTCTCTGATGCTCCTCCCTCTCCAGGGAGAACTTCTGTCAGGCATCAGTGTCAGGCAGGGAATCTAGCTTTGGTGGTATACCACAGTGAGCCTCAGCACCATCAAATGGAAATACTTCTGCTTGCTCCTCAATGTGACTAAATGTGCTGCAGTAAAGTGCTCCTGTTACTCCCACAGGGGCATCCCTTTCGCTTTTAGGCTTTGGGGCTTTCAAAGCCAGAGATTCACCACCTTGCTGTTGGTGAACAGGAAAGGTGAAGACTGTGGCACCAAGAGACCACGGCAGATCCAGATGGAAAGTGGCCACTGATCCACCCATCTGTCTTTTTGTTCTTGTTAGCTCAGCCCTTGGAATCTCGAACCCGCAGGCCCCAATAACATGGCAACACTTATACTCTCAGCACTTATATTTCTACCTGAGAAGACATTTCCCTATGCTCTGGAGGAAGCTTTCTTCCTGGGACACAAGGGAATGAGCAGTGGGTAAAGACAGATGGTAGGAAAGGGCAGACCTTGGGGCTGATTTGAACTGTTCCACCTTGACTTTTCTAAGGCTCCTCTCCAGTGCCCTGAAATTCAGTGTACAGAAGTGAGAGAAGAAGAAAGGTGTTAGATAAAAGGAAAGAAGAATTTAGGAAGAGAAAGCACCATGGCTAAAGGAGGTAGAAGAAGGCAGATCTGATTGGGGCTAGAGGTGACTGTAGGACCTGGGCTGAAAGGTGTGTGGAAAATGGCCATGAAGAAGCCACAGGGACAAAAGCTAGGGGAGTTAGAGACCAGCCCATCCCGCACAGTTCCTTTGACTTAAGAGATGACAGCCTTTGCTCCCCTGCCTCCCTCTCACCTTAACCTGACTGCCTACAGCTGCTGGACGGGTGCTGCCCAACGCTTCCGAGAGCAGCACACTTGATCAGGGTGTCCCTGCCCGTGGCAGGGGGATGGAACTAGATAACCTTTAAGGTCCCTTCCAACTCTAATCATTCTATCATTTTATGATTCTTAAGTCCTTCTTAATTCTTCATCTCCAGCCCCTCCAGGACCAGGCTGAGGGAAGGAGTAACTATGTTGTTAAGGGATATAGATGTGAATTAGCACCCAGGGCAGTAGGGTTTGATGGATTCCTGGAGCTCTAATGAGAAATGCCAGTACACAAAACAGACCCTGTAGGAGGCAGAGGCTGGGGGGAGGCAGGGTTTGTGGGGAAAGGAGGGCTGGCTGATTGCCATGGGTACCAGAGCTGTCCAGGCAGGAGTCAGGGAGGAACAGGGCGGGGGGATTGGGAGGGAGAAAAGGCAAGAAAGAAACAGAAAAAAAGGCTGCGTGTCTTTGTTCATTATCCCTGTTGGTTTATTAATGACGAACTAATGACTTAGAGCCCCGCTCCCACTGCAGTTCACTGACTGCCTAGCTCTCTGCTGGGCAGCCTGCACTGGTGGGGTGGGACAATGCTACTGAGGGTGCCTGGCAAGGGGCTGGATGGGCTGTCCTGTCTGCGTTGTTTTCCTTCAGCCTTACAAGCCTCCCTTTTTTCATTCACCAATACAGCATTGATCCAGCTCAGTGAGAATTTCCATTTCTATTTCAGCCTTGCCTGTGACACCGTCCCTGAGTCCCTGCAGCTCTGACGCGTGCTTGCCCGCTCTCCCCAATGCTCTGCTTTGCTCAGCCCCTCCTTCCCCTCCGCCATTCCTCAGCCCCACCATCAATCCTCCCCTCTCCCCCCATGCCGTTGCTGACGTCTGCTCTCTCAGTTGCTCCATCTTTCCCTGACATGTCTCAGCCCCTCTCCCTGTGCTCCCAATTAGCACAGTCACTGGGTTTAGCTGGGCAGCTGGCGCATCCGAGTCTGCACAGTGAAAAGATGGGGATTTCTGCTTCAGAGCAAAGCTGCGTACAGGCTCTCTGGTACCTGGGGTCACTCTCACAAATGCTCAGCTTTTGGTCTTCCTTCACAGTGAATAAGTAATAGCCCAGGCTCCTAGGAATCACCAACAAGCAGAGTGAACCCCCCACCTCCCTGTTCACAGCCCCCCCCAAAACAGCCTGTCCTACACAGCTAAAAGCTGACACACTGGGCATCCCTTGCTTGGGCTGGCTAAGTAATTGGAGGAGCAGAAGATCCCCCAGAGAGCCTTAAGAAGTGTAGATGTGGAATGTATACTAAATCTGTGTCCCCTAGACTAAATAGGTTGGGCAGGTCTATGCTCCTATGGGCTCTTGAAGGTCACAAGCTATGAAATAACCTCTGGAGGATTCATATGGCAACCTGAGCATTAGACCCCAAACACCCAGTGATTGGGGCCCAGAGTTTTTTGCAAGTCTCCTGTACAAGTAGCCCTGCTCCCACCCATAGCCAAGAGAGCTGTTTCAGTGGTTCACCCTCTGCACCCAACATCTGGACAGGTGAACTGTCCTCCAGTGGTGTCTGCCTGCTGTTCCACCCCTTCACTGAGCTCCTGGTGAGCTCACTGGGGAAGGATGCTCGAGGATCCAGACAAGGCTGTGAAGCAGGTGTTGCCCTCATTAGAAGAGAAAATGTAGCACACAGAAGAAGAGAGGAGGAGAGAGAGAGAGGAAGGGAGGTGGAAGCCAAATGTTCTTGTTGTCAGCAGGAAAAATGATCTTGGTTTTGGAAAGGGATGGGGTCTTCCTGCCCCGCCTCCCTCTTCGGCAGGGTTAGAGCAGCGAATGGTAGGGGGAGGCAGAGCCTTGTGGTGAAGAGAAGTGAAACAGGCTGTGCCGTCTGAGCGCGGAACCAATTACACGTGGCCAAAGGGGATGGGGAGGCACCGAGTTGGAAGGACACAGAGTTCTCACAGGCTGTGGCTCATGCGGGGAGAACATGGCAGCACCCCCACAAGTGCAGGGAGCAGGGACCACTGCATGGGGCACACCACTTGCCATCTCTGTTCCCACACCACTGCTCCAGCCCTGATGCACACACTGAGCCAGTGCTCCCAAACTGCTCCCTGCACCTCAGGAAGCAGAAGCCATCTAAGAAACCCCTGGGCAAGGCAAATGGTACATCAGGAGACTCTAGGAGTCCCTTTATGCTTAAGGATGAGGTGAGGCTCATGCTGATGTAAAGGAGGGAGAATATCAAGCAAAAACAGAGCAAACGGGAGGACATTGGGGACCAACATCTTAGGAAAGCTGGGGTGCTTGGAAGCTTTCAGAGAAGATGGAACATAAGATAGTGGCAGACACTTGTCACAGATGGTTTAGCCCTGGATGGAAAGGCTTCCTTTGCCTCAGGAAGCAGTCCCATCTCTGAGAGGGAGATATTTGGTTGAGAAGAGAAGATCTGCTGATATCACTACCTGCAGAGACCATGCGTGGCAGCGTCTTCCTCCTGGCTCTGGCTCTACCTGTTTCCTCATGCCTCAAAGCAGCCACCTAGCAGAGGAGATTGAAGTCTGCAACATTTCAAAGTCACTTTCTTTTTCTCCTATCCCAAACCATGGTTGTCCCTCCCTTTTCCCTGTTTGGCCCTGTGTGCACTCTCTCCAGAGGGTAAGCTCATCACAGCAGCCCTGCTCATCAGCACAGCCAATGTTTAGAAAATGCCACAGCTGAAATTATCCTGTCGTCAGGTCCCTTCATAGGAGGGCTGACGTCACCGTGCCTGCCATCAGCCAAGCAGGGAAGGTGCCCTCCCCAGACACCCCTTCCCCCTCCATCCCTGTTCCAACCCTCCTCCCTCTGCCTTTCGGTATCTAGCACACCTCCTTGCTCTATTTAGCCTACCTGCTGTGAGCTCTCTAGGAGTCTTGCATGTTCCCTGTTGCCTTATTTCAGCAAACCTCCCTTGAAGCACCTGCAGTGCAAGTTATGTTCCAGTGCCTCCCCTCAGCACATTAGGAGTCTCGTTTCCATCCTTGTGTTTGCACCCCAGGGACAATGGAGGACATTCTGAAGGGGCCATTTGATTTAGGGACTTCTCCATGATTGTTCCCAAAGATTTTACATGGTAGTAACATGAAACTCCTGTTATTCAACATGCAGAGCTCACCTGTAACCCTGCGTCCTTCCCCCGACTCCCTGACACCTGAAAGGATATACTTGAAAAATGCAAAGGATGCAGAGAATGGTATCATGATGCAAATGGGAGAGTAGGTGACTGCATCACACATACTGGGGCACTGGAGGCTGAGGGGGGATGAGAGGTTCCATCTGCACACAACAAACCTGGTGAACCCTCATTAACTCAAAAGGCATGCAAATATCAAGCGGGGCTCCTAAACTTCTAGAGTCCCCGTGCTCCCACACTCCAAGGCTACTCTTGTGCAAGGGAACTTGCACCTGCTCACTGCAGAAGTACAGCAATGCCAAAGGCATACTTAGCCACGCAGGCCATAGCTATCTAAAGTAGGCATGCAGCTTTTCCAGCAGTTCTTGGGTGGGTTTACCTTGGCTCAGTCCTCAAAGCTTGTCCTGGCTGTGACCCTTGTGTGCTTCCTGGCTCCCTGGGCTGAGATCTGCCGGGGGTGGCCATACTTGCCTCATGGCTGGGTGTCCCAAGGAGTTTGTGTTCCCAACCAACTCATGCTGCAAAGAGGTGAGGAAGAAAACTTGACACTTTATGAGTCAACTTGGTACTTAATGCAGGGAAAATGATGCAAAAACCAGAAAGGGATTTCCCTGGAGACCATCAAGAGGAAAAATTGCAGTGGGAACAAACTGGAAAAAATACAGTACCTGGCAGGGTAATCTGAGAAGGTTGGGAATGGAAGGTAAAAGGGGAAGGCAGCCTTTGAGGAGCAGTGGCAGAGCAGGAAGGGAAGATGAAGCAAGGGGGATGAGTGAAAGAGAGGGGGGTTGCAGTAACAGTGGGGTTGAGGCAACTCAGACTTTTCATGCTTGGTGCTGTGCAGACACAGGTAAGAAGGTAGAGTCTGAATGCCAAAGGGCATGAACCCAGAATGGAAGTAAAAAATGGATTTTCACAGGACTGTGGGATGTTCTGCCATTGTTTTACACTTAGATCACTCCAGGACAGGAAATAACACCAAACCAGGCAGATACCTTTAGAAACCCTTTCTCCTTTATATCAGCAAACTAGGCTGAGAACGGATGAAATCAGGGAGTCAAAGAAAGGCTCTGAGAAAGGGTGAGCCTGATCCCAGCAACGTGACCTCCAGTGCTGGCTGCAGCGAGGTCAGAACCCTGCCTTGGAATGATCTCCTGCACTCTGCACTGTGCTGCTCCAGGGGTCCCCTCCTCTCTCCAGGAGAAGAGAAGGTTATTGTCCTGGACCTGTCTTCATTCGTTTTAGAGGTGGCCTTTTTTTGAGAACCACTATACTCATTACCCTCCTGGCCAAGTCTGTCTTGGTATTGAGCTTCTCCAACAACTTGATAGGCTGTTGTTGGCACCACTGACAACTGAGGAGGCACAACCCTTCACGTACGAACGCAATGAACCTCCTTGTCCTTTCCTGTCTTTTGTCCTCTCCTGATTGAAGAGTTTCCAAGCCGAGTGTTGCTGTTTCTGGGTCTCCCTAAAGAGTATCTCTGAACGTTTCAGGCAGTAACCTGGAGAGCACTTACTTTCTGATTAAAGAGACGAGGCTCCATTAGTGGAGAGAGGGAGCAGAATGTGAACAAGAGCAAGAGCCTGACATCGGCAGAGTCCCCGTTCAGTGCTTTAGACTGTCCCCTCTCTCGGTGCCATTCATCAATTTAACCCAATACTATGCCATGGTTTTAAGTGACTTCAGCACTAGAAACTCTGTCAAGCATGAGATTTATGGGGTGACGTGCAGCAAAGCTGCTGCTTCTGCCAAGTCACGCGTTGTGCTCTTTTTCTTTCTTTCCCAATATTGGTGGAGCTAGAAAACTGAGTCCTCACTGGCTCCTCCAACTGGTTTGTAAGACTGGAGAAAGGACTATCATTCCTGCACTGGACTGAAGGACAAGAGGGAGGCTGTAGAGAAGGGATCAGTGTGGGGCATGAGGGGGCTACAAAGACTCAGAGGAGACTCAGGGTGGCTTTCAAGTGTAATCCAGAACATTAGGTTTTCTTGCTTGCTCTGAAGCTCTCCTCCCTGTTACCTCTACCTACCCACAAGGATCACAGCCTCAGAGCTATTACTGTTTTCTCCCTAATTCATAGCATGAGGCTCACTGGTGCTGTCAGGAGCCTGTTGGGAAGCAGAAACTGAGCATTTTTTCTGTGATATCTGGCAACCTGCCTGGCTCTGGGATTCCCAGAGTGGCTAAGGCCAGGGATGCTGAACAAAGTGTGGCAACAGTAGGGGATGACTGTAGTGTCTTCTCAGATTTGTTCCTAAAGATATCCAAAAGCCAGTCCCAGCCACACTGGAAGCTCCAGCTTTGACAGTATCCTGACAGGGTGCTCAGAGGGGCCATGGAGGGAAGGCACTTGGGAAAAGGTGGAAGTGGGGAAGAGGAGCAATGGAAGATGGAAAGGAAGAGGGGCCCTGAGAAAAGCAGCAAGCATGAGAGGAGTGTGTATCAGTAGCGCATGAACCAAGAAGCGTGCAGCTCTTGAGTGCTTTGCTTTCCTGATGCTCTTCTGCTTAATGCACTCTGTGCTTGTCCCCTTAGATCCCATTTCTGTCGGATTTAGCGGCAGCCCTGTTAGCCTCACACTAGGTAACCAGTTTGTGGTGAAAACAAGAAGAGAGAAGCCCCCAACCACCCCTGGCAGAGCAACTGTCACAACGGATTGGCTTACAGCCCCTTGCCAGCTGCCCCCAGCACCGGCTGTCTGTGCGAGTTAAGAGCCTTCTCCTGAGCTGCTGAGAACTGCCACAGCTAGCCTGTATCATTCACAGCATCCATGAGCACAGAGCTGCTGTCCGGACATCCTATGCCCTGCAGCTCCTTGGGCACTCAGCTGGTACAGGAGGGAGGCAGCATACACTTGTGCGCACGCGTGTGCCGCACACACACACATTCAGCTGCACAACTGTGCAACGGCAGCCTGGGCTGGCACCTTGCAGGCACAAATCCAAGCTGCCACTTAGGCTTTCGCAGGCTCACACTGAGCAACCGAGCGCACCGAGTGGGGTGGGTGGACATACACACACACACACACGCACACAGCCCGAGCACGTGGGCAAGGAGAGGTCTGTACATATAGATGGCATGTGAGCAGAAAGCAGCGTGCACACAGTGAACAAAGAGGCATAGGCACATCCCAAAGTGTCTTTCCCACCACCCCTCTCATCCGGTCGCTGTGAGTACAGCTTGTTTTCTGTCGTGTGACATCGTGCCTCCCTTGCCACATCATGGTCTTTATCACCCGCTCACTCAACTATATGAAATGGGCTGATTTGGCTTTTTCACACCAAAACCTCCTGCCACTTCTGGATGCCCGTGCACAAGGCTCCATTCTCCTTCCACACTCCTCATCCCTGGCCTCTTGCCTTCAGCCAGGTGTGTGCCCACAGATGCCAAGGCCTGGCTCCCCAGACCTGGAGTGGGATTATTTACTCTGCATCAACCAAAAGCCCAGTTCCTTAATTCATCTGAAACACTGAAAAACTCTTATGTGCTCCCCTCCACTCCCCGCCCCACGCCCCTGCATGTCTCACCACCCCTCATGGGGTCTGGCTGCTGCTCTGGACTTTGAAGACATTATTAACATTACAAAAAGGGCTGTCACTTCACAGCAGCCAGGTGAAAAACAAAAAGTCACTGCAATTAGGAATTTGTTAGGGAAACCAGGGGGAGGCAGCCCCTGTAGGGTGATGGAGAAGCAGTGGGCTGCCCTCATTGCCCTGTCTTCTTTCCCCTGTCCCCTCCTCTCCTGCCCTCCCTCATCTTCCACATCTCTCTCTCCCCTCTCCTCTTTTCCTTCCCGGTCTGTTTGCCTCCCTGATGATGTCCTGCCGTGGCACTACCTGCCACGGCCAGCATCGCTGCACGTTAATTAAGCCCTGTACAGTTCTGTGGATGAATGCCGCTGTCAGCTGGAGCATAGCTCCAGCCTCCCCCACCTCCACAGGCACAGGCTCCTGCTTCCTCCCCATCCCCTGGTAAATAGAGCTGTCAGGAGATCATTTATCCATAATGGCCCTCTGTGATAATAATTTTTTGTTTATGGGGGCATCGAGGAGGAAAAGGCAACAAAAATGAAGATGGCCCTGTGGCAGCAGAAATACCAGCTGTGTAACACATGGGGTGGTGTCCGTGGGGAAGCCTGATAAGAGAAACAGCATGAGAATGAGGGTGGGTGAAACACGTGGAAGGCCCAAAGATTGATCAGCTGTGCCAAACCTTGACTGACTATGCCAGGAAAGTCAGCAGCCTTCTTCCCCCAAATCCACTCTCCCAGCCTGCTGGCATCTTCCATGATGATGGAGGAGGGAGATGACCATGCCCTACCGGAGGGAGGGAGCAGGGCTGGGAGGCAGGGGGAGAACTCCCAGAATAAGCAGGAGGCAGGGGAAATTCTGCTTGTCAGTAGATGAGAGGGGCATGTGGAGGGTTGCACATGGGACCAGGCATGAAAGGTTTCAGGAGCCTTTCCTGGCATCTTGGGCACCCACTGACTTTGTGAGGGAACTCCTATTTCTCCGTGGTCCTTCAGCCTGGCAGCTGGTGAGGGTATTTAGCAAAAAGATGGCATTGTGGTTAGTATCTGGTGAGTATAGACACAATAATGCATGGCCAGTGCCATTTTTGGGGGAAAGGATTCAATATGGAGAAACAGGCCCTTGTCAGTGGTTTGGGAGGAAGAAGAAGCTGAGAAAAACAGACAGAGGAGACAGTCACCTTCTGGAAATATGAGAAGAGATGAAGGAACTGGAGAGGAAGGAGGCAGGTAGGTCTCAAAGTATGTCAGCTAAAAGAGTGGGAGGTGGAGGGAGGGAAGCAATGAAATGAGGCTGACTTTCTTCCCTTCTTGTCTGGTTGTTGGCACCTGGGCCAAGCCAATTTGATGCTGTGCAGTTCCATGATCTCTGGCTGCACTGTCCTGACATGGCATGGCAGAGATGGCAGTGATCCACGACAGGATCCCTGGGCTGTGTCCTTCCCTCCTTGCCCTGGCTTCAGCCGCAGACCTCCAAAGGCTGCTGCAACCCAAAGGAGGAGGCAGGCAGAGCTACCACGGTGCCTGGAGAGGGGCAGCCCAGAGGGACCCTGTCTTCTCAGCAACTGCTGGGGCAAGGGCAATGTCCCTCCCTCCTTTGGCAAAAGTTACAGACAGCTCCAGCAGCAGGTCATGACGGCAGCCTGCTTGACATTGTGGGTGCTTGTTCTTGCTCACAGCGGAGGCAGCCTGGGAGGAAGGATTTCGGCTCTCCTTCTCCTGTCACTTCCTCTTGCCTGCCCTGTTTCGACCCAGATACATTACAGTATAACGAATCTGTGACTCCCCTCGGGATTTCACAGTCGTTGCTGTGCTGCGTAACACAACTGCTCACAATTTCATGGTGGTAGCAAGGCTGGTGCTCAGCCTTCCTCCCCTGGATGGGCCCTTGGGGACAAAGCAAAAGCTCTTTTAGGCTACATTTGAGCTTCAGCACTTCAGAACGCGTCTCAGCTACGGCCACTGCTCTGCAATGTACCCCTGTCCCATGCTGAGCCCACGTGCAGTGAGACCACATCATCTATGCCTGCCTGATGTGGCAGGGCAGGGATGCAGGTGGGCAGGAGCCATGGTATGCTACTATCTCCCTGGCTTCATCAATGTAGGATGAGAATACCAAGGTTTGCTGCAGCCTGTCTTTGCAACCCAGTCTAGATATAGCCTTTGCAGGATCACAACCGAGTCTCACAGAGACAAACTCAAGCCTTCAGCAGAGGCTGGTAACGCACAAACACATGCAACATGTTTGCAGACAGGAGGGGTCCTGCCCCTGCCTTCATACGAAAACTTTCTATCCTATAAGCTGGACACACCATGGATGACTTTAGTGCACGTGAGACTGTAAGTATGATCCCCTAAGTACAACAAAGGTGGCTTAGTTGGGACTAAGCATGACCTTAATTAATGATTAATCATGAGGGAGCACAACTTTTCTTTCGGGTTGAGAGACCTTACCTTGTGTCCTTTGCACTCCTGAGTCCCAGTTCATGTCCCAGAAAGGACCAGTTTCTCTTTTCAACCTTTCCATCCCACTTTTGCCCAGATCCCCATCTCCTCACACTCTCTGCCTGCCTGGGCCACATTTTCAACATGAAGGAGGCTATGCTCTGACACCCTCCCCTCCCTGCCGCCCTGACCTGATAGCCATTCATCACTGGCCGGGGACACCAGCCTCCAGATCACAGGAGTGCTTCCTCCTCATGAAATATTGACACAACCCTTTGTCTCTCCATACCCACCGACTCCCCACCCCTCTCCCTGCCTCTCCTCACGCTGGCTGTGTTTGTCAATTACCTCTTCATCTAGCCTTTCATTTCAAAAATTCTTTTTCATCTCTCGGAAGCTTTTTATGTTTTCTTTTTTTCCCAGGGAGGGGAATTGGGAGAGATGGCACGCAGGGAGGGCACTACCCCAGCCACTGCTAGAAATACAAAGGCAGCTTGTGCACGGCGTGGTTCTTAATTGGCTGCACTCTGAGACTTCGGGGCCCATCCTCAGTGATGAAACAGACTTGTGCAGTTCCCCCACAGCAGAGAACATTGCAAGGGCAGAGATTCCCATTTAAGAGGGGGGAGGCAAGGTTTGAGACAATTTGTCCAGAAAACACAGAGTCACCCCATCCAAACCCGGCTCCCCTCTCTTCCTACTGCACTGGAGCCAGCTGTTTGCCTTCCTGGGGCTTTTCCCCTCCCACTGCATGCATCTGGCGAGTTCTCCCAGGAGGCATCATCATTAAGTGTCAATGCAGGAATGAACACGAGAGCCGTTAATTGGCTTGCTTGTATAAATAGCCTGGTTTCAGCTGGCAGGGGAGGTAGGACCCTGCATCTTGAGTGCCCAGCACTGGCTTTTTATGAAGTTGTGGGGAGAGTGGGTCTGTGAGACCCTGTTCCAGATAAATCACTAAAGGGAGTTTAAAACCTGCCTTCTGCTGCAGCTCAGCTTGACCCAGAAGCCTCTGGTGATGGACAGAACTGCTCAGTTGCTGATGTATGGCAGGTATAGCAAACCCCCAACCCCCAGGAGGCTGTGGCATGGTAGGGTTTAAGACTCCCCCTTTCCCTTGCCATAGATTCTGGATAAAGACAGTCCTTATAATTGACCTGTGTGTTTGGGAATACGTATAACTCCTACTTGGCTATGATGCAGGGCATTAAAAAGTTATGACAGCTTCCTTCCTGCCTGTGAGAGACAGTTTCCCCTCACCCCCTTTATCTGCTATCCCAAATCCCAGTCAGGAATTCACTGTTGGGGAGAAGCAGCTGCAACATACCCTCAACCCTTCCTTTTAACAGCATGTTCTACCTGATAGCTGCTATGTCCATGGCCACAGATTTAGCAGTCTCCCCATCCACCTCACAGTTTCTTCAAACCTTTAGCAAACGCCTTTCAGGGAGATGACTCCAGCACAAGATGAGAGACATAGTGCTTTTTTGGGTCAAGTGCACCTGAAATGGAAAAAAGAGCATTGGAAAGTATGGAGGGTGCCTGTCAGCTGAGGACAAGGAGGAGACAACTTGTGGGGGTATTGTCTCCCAAGGAAAATTAAATTAATCTCTATGCCAAGGAGGGGGTGGTGGTGGGGATTTGCAAGTGGGAGAGGGGAGGGGGATGCCTCAGGAAGAGTTAGTTGGGACCTGTGAAAAAAAGGGTGCAAAAAGCAGGTGGGACTTCACACCTCGTGGGATCAAGGCTGCAGTGTTTATATCAGCCATCTTGCCTGGATTTTATTCTGGTGACGAACATGTTCTGAAAACAAACAGAACATTGAGGAAGAAACTTGTGGAGCGAATGACTGTTTTTTTGGTTGCTAAGCCATCTGTTCTGCTCCAGCAGCTCACTGAGGGCTCCGCCGTCGCTCCCGGTCTGCGTGCGTGTGTTTTTGCGTGGGTGGCTGGCGCTGGCTGGCGTGGCAGGAGGGAGTCTCGGGGCGGAGGGGAGGATGTGTGTATGCTGGGGAACTCAGTTGCTTTGAGCAAATTTGCTCAGGAGGGGAGGAGGAAAGTTGGCCGAGGCAGTGTATGCAAACATACGCAAAAGAGGCCAAATCTGGAAGGGGGGGAGGGGGGGACATGGGGATTGCGCTTTTTTTGTGTGCAATTAAGGTGTGTGTGCATGTCTCTGGGGGTCTAGGGTGACAGGTACAGAGTGGGGTTTACATCAGGATAAGGGACCACATCTCCACAGCTGCAGGGCTGTGCATGGCAGGGCTGGCCAGCGCATTGCAAACCTGCCTGCAGGCGGGGGCACAAGCCTGTGTTTGTGCGTGTCAAGGAGAAGCAGTGAAAGGGAGAGCTCATGGAGAACATATGTAGGTGGGCAACAGCAGCGTGCCACCCACCAGGCTGGGAGAGGCGAGGCGGAGGTGCCAGCCAGTGGGAGGGGGGTGCTGCATGGCACATGCTGTGGGTGATGTGGCTGAAGTGCAGCGGGAGCTGAAGGCCATGCATGGGGAGTCTATGGTCAGCCCACCAGTGTGCAGGAACTCAGCTTTCCTGTCTTTATTCCTGCCCATCCCACAGCAATCTCTTCCTCATACTCAGCCATGTAAGCCCTGCAGCCCCAGTCACGCTGCAATAATGGTGAAGGCTAAATAACCTCTGCATATTGATTACTTTGAAGCAGGCCATGGAAATCTTCTGTCCCCATACCCTTTCCCATCCCTGCCTTCACTCTCATCCTTCCTTGCTCCTTGCCAGACAAGGCAGGGTTGCCATAGCAGCTGACAACGTCCACTGTCCTACCTCTCAGGACAGGCAGCAGCAGTAAAAAAGCGTGGGTTGGAGGAAGAAACCTATGGCCTGTTTGTATAACTGTCTCCTGGGAATGGCAGCTGGGACTACTTTGGTAGCCTTCTGCAGCTGGTGGGAGACACCTCAGAGCATCCAGGTGTAGTACTGGAGGGAGAGCTGTTAGTGTGCTGGGCACGCATGGTGCATACCCACTCCCAGTCTTGTCCAGTTGCTGGGTCGGATTCAGTGATGCCCCCTCCTGAAAGCTAAACTGCTATGATGGTATTAAATAAAGTAGGGGTCTCCAGACCACTCCTAGCTGGCAGTGCAGACATCCCCTGTGCTGAATCGTACTCCTTCAGAAATCTTCATTCCTCTCTCTCCCTTCTGCACTGCAGAAGCTCATTTTCATGTCTCCAGTTCCACCCCAGCAGCAGCTGCATTAAAAGGTGAGCTGAATGCCACCCCTGTCTGCTCTAAGCAGCACCATTTAGGGAATGCACTCTATTGGTAGCAGTAAGAGAGCTGGTTTTGCTTTGTACAACAACTGATGTCCTCTGAAAAGATGGCCCTCCATTTTGGGGCTAATATTTATATGTTTTTAAGCATTCCTTAGGACAAAATTCTAGAGCTTTGATCTACCCTGAGATAGCCATTCTTAGATTTTTAATGTGTCATCATGTCCCTGTGCACCTTCTCAAACTTCTTTCACACAAACACTTCAATGGTCTTTTTTTGTGTGACTCAGGGCCTTTACACAGCATGTTCCCTCCCCACCCAAAACCCCCAAACACCACAACACCCCACCCCAACAAAAAAGACCAACAACCAAGACCTTCAGATCAGGAAGCATCACAGCCCTGTGGGATTTGGGAGATATTAGCTCTGTCATAGACCTGTGGGGCAGGCCAATGCTGCCTCTCCATCCACTACTCTCAGGGTCCCAAACCTGTGGGTGGGGTATTATTGCATACACTCAGCTCCTCCTCCTTTGAACAGTGGCCTCTTGGTGCTGCTGGAGACACACAACAAAGAAATATGTGTAGCACATCAGTGCTCAAGACTGGGCTAACCTCACTGGTTAGCAACCCAAAAAGGTGGGTGACAACCTCCAGAGACAAGATGTCCCGCCCAGAGTCCATGCAAGGAGAGCAGGCAGTTGGGCACAATCAACATGACCATGGCAACAATAGCATCAGAATCTCCCACAACCCTTGCTTCAAGTGGCCCCAGATTAGATACTCCCTCCCCTTTGAATGACCACAGAAGTTCTGCTTTCAGAACTTTCTGCTTTCAGGTACCTTTGCACAGCAGCACCACAATCAAAGCATCTAGCTATGGAACTGGAGCTGGTGCTCCAAGCAGAACTGCCACTGGGACAGAGGGAACCCTTACTTGAAGGTTACCAGAGTGTCTCATTTTCATGTATCAGGACAGAGAAAGGAGGCCTTGGAGAGGGGATCTGTTCCAGTTGTGAGCTGTGTCACTCCTGGGAATGCAGGCAGAATAATAGGAGAGAGCACAAATCGATAGTATTAATAAGGGGGCCTTACTGAGTTCACCACCAGAGATAGGGACGTAGAATTAGATTTACAAGAAAGCAGTAGGGGAAGAAAATGGGTGGGTTCTGCTGACAGAAAGAAGAGAAGAAAATGGAAGAGCTTAGAAGAATGGAAGTCATGAGAAACAGAGGGAGATGAGGTATGCTAGTGTGATTGGGTTCTTTGTTTAAATGGAAAGCGCGGTAATCTCCCCATGTTTAGGTGGTGTTTGAGAGAACCTGATTGGGATTTATTAGAAAATAAAAATGCTCTAATTGAAAGCGAGTGGAGGCAATTTGTACTAATAATGAGAGAAATCATCAAATAATGGAATTATTTAAAATCTATTAGTTTGCTCCATGCAGTGATAGGAAGGGGTTGATTATCTTGCAATAGCACATATTAAAAGGAGAACCCAGCCTGCTGGTCCCCTATGCAGATTAAAGATGTAATTTATTGAAGCAATTTATTTTCTGTTGGGGAGAAGGGGGGAAAATGGAAAAATATGATAAGAGCTGCAATCAAGTTTTGGATTCTTAATTTTAAGACCTACCTCTTATCTGCCTTCTTTCAATCATTAGAAAAAAATTACTCATTCCTTTGTTGGATTTAAAGCTTCAGAAGCAGACGGGGTGGCTGGGGAAAAAAAAATAAGATCTCACGAGGAGACCTGTTACTCAGCTCTTGAGGTTTATATTATTGACAGCAGTTGCTTCAAATCCAAAGCATATCAACCTTGGGCTGCCTGGAGTAGCAGCAGGTAGAGCTTAGAGGTCAGCATCGAGGTGCTGTCTGTATAATCCTTCCTGGGGACAAAAGGAACGCGTTGCTAAACTGGAGATTAATTCAGAGCTGCTTAATTCATTCATTCTGTCTGTCTGTCTCTGTGTTAATCTGGCCCTTGCAAACCACAGTGAGCGAATGACAAATGACTCTAGTCATTACAATCTATTCCAATCATCAGGAATTTAGGTGCCTAAAGAGGAATGAGACACTTAGTGGTATGCCTGGTTCTGGAGCTCTCCCTTGTCGTGCGATTTGCCTGGAATGCCCACTGAAAACGCCTTGCAGGCTGGTGCTTTTGCTGGTCTTTGGTTTTCTCAGTTGAAGGCCTAGATCCCTTCTTGCCCCTATTCTCCTGGCCCCATTGTGACTGCCTGATCCCATCCAGTATTATCACAGGAGTCTGACAGGACTCCACAACTCTGCCTGTCTCCTCCTTCCTTGTATCATCTGCTCACATTCTTCACTTTATTGTACCCAGACATCTCTCAACTATCAGCCTCACCTCCTACATCCAATGGATCTTGGCTTGTAGGCAACAGGTCATGAAGTCCTGCCACTCTCAAGTATCCTCCAGCAATCCAGACCCAACCTTCCTTCCTTCTAACTTCGCCATCAAAAGCTATCAGAAGAGTGCCATTATAAGGGATGGAGTGAGAGAAGAGAACAATCAGAGACAAGGAGATTATCTCACAATGATCTCAGTACTGAGGACAAAACAAGGGGACAAAGAGACCAGGCAGCAGCAGTCCTCACTCTACTCGCCATCCTTCTCTGTCCTCCAGGTCTGATCTTACATGTTGTTCTTGGGCAGGCTGTGGCTTGGGAGAGGGAAATTTCGAATATCCATATACAGAAGCAGTTCCAGGCTTTTTGCAGCCCCAGGGACTTTTCTGCGTGGTGCCTGAATGCTATGTTGACAGGAGACATTGCAAATACTACCTCATTCTCCTAAACTGAATAGCTGGATTCTGCCTTGAAAACCAATAGAAAGGGTAAAATGGAGACATCAAATTGCAATTCCATGTGTTTTAAGAAAACTGAGGATTCAAGATGCACTTCATGCTGCAAAGACCACAGCTAAGAGTCTTGTCTGTGAGAATTCATTACATCTTATAAAGAGGATAAAAGACACTAGAAAAGGTATAAAGATAGTAACTAGAGCTATGGTTGGAGTGGGTCTAAAACAGGGAAGCCAAAGCAAATTATATGCTGCTAAGAGATTTATGCTGAGAGGAAGGTTGTGGTGTGGGTGACTGGTGGGGTCTTAGTCCCAACCTCATCCAGAAAGCAGGACTAGCATTCATCGCAGGAGATAGCCTAGAGTTGCCATTGTGTTAGTGCTGGGATGGAGCTGGATTATCTGTTCTGCCAAGAGATCTGTGTGTGAAATAATGACTTTTCACACCTATGCTTTGCTATGGAATTATTTTTACATAGTAACACCTTTTAAAAACTTTGTCTATCTAGGTGCTTTGATGAACACATATTTCCTTTATTCAAGCTTCCAAGTCCTTTCAGGTGTCTGTGCCTGCCTCTATACCTTACTACCTGCTGATTTCTTTCCTTTGGTTTTTGCATCTTTCTTTTACCTCTGCTCTGCATAGGGATAATATGACAATATCATCTGCCTGCAGGGAGAAAATTTTTATTTCCTCTCTTTCTCACTGCGAGAGTGAGAGGTTACTTAGCATATCCTATTAAAGTGGGTCCCAGACAGAGAGTGTCTCCCCACCTTCAAGAAAAACCAATCTGTTTTTTCCACTTCGTAGAACAGTTACAACTCTTTAACAATCTGTCCAGCATCTTTCTAAATAGGGGTCAGTCAAGCATATTTGTGCCTTCTACCCCTTCTCCAGGTACAGCGGTTGACAGCCACTTTGATTCAAACTCAGTCAAATACAACAGTTCAGAAACCAAGAAATTAAACAAACTTCAGGCTAAAGCTTTTCTTTCTGAAAAGATTTTCCCATCATTAGTTTACCTAAATTGAAAGCAATAACAAAGGTAAAAGTAACTCACCCGTGCTTTTGAGACCAGATCAGGTTACTGGGTGAATAAGAGGAAGCAGCTTTTGTTAGCTACTTTTTTTTCCTTAGAATTCAGTAGCCGTAGAGCTTCATACCAGTAGGATGACAGATTGTGCATATACAAACTTCTTCATCACGTCACACACTAGAATATAACTGTATAACCACCCTGCCTCTCCACCCCATCCCAGTTACAACTGCAGTAACCAACACATGCAGACCATAGCATTCAGTGGTATTAACTACTCTCAGGACCTTGAGTGCACTAATGAGTCTTAACTGACCTCACCAGTTTCACCTGGGGCTTCCACCCACACATCCTCTACCTAGGGCCTGAGAGGTCTCTTTAAGATCAGTCCAAGGCACCTACCCACTTTTGGTGTGTTGTAGTTGTGTTGCTCCTGAATGCATCTGAGATCTGTTTCATCATCTTGGTTTACCTAAGTCCGTTAATAGATCTTATTGATGATTGCTACCACTGTTCAGGTAGCGTGGTGTCTCACCCCAGCATGTGGGGTCACTGCCCTGCCCGTGCTTGAGTTGTCCTTGGCTCCTGACTCATCATTTTTGATGCAGCAGTCCTGCTTTTGTTGCTTCCTGATAATTGGCGTTTATCTTTATTTCCAGGCATAACAGGTATTTGCCACTCTCACCTGCTTGGTGAAGACAGTATAACCTGAAAATAGGAGACAAAACTGTCAGTATTACAGGGTAGGCAGAAACACATTTACACTTGCTTAACTGCAAACAGGTGGATATTTATTCTTTATGAACACAAACAAATATAAGTACATGATACTGTACTCCCACCAATTCCTTTCTCCTTCATTAAGCACATGCCCACAAACATGTTTCCCAATACTTCCTCACTGAGGTAACATAATGATTGTTGTGTACTGTGCTGATCTTGGCTTGCTTCATGTGGTGGTTAACTATTGCCTTGTTTTTCTCTGAACATCTGTCGGTGGGAGGAGAAAAGAAGATGGATCCTGATATCAAGACTAGGAGGTAGATCAAAATGACTGTGGGTGAAGGTACATGAGTGTGTAGCAGCATTTGCCATTTGGATACACACATGCACTGGTGCTCAGTTACCCAGCCAAAATGGGAATCCTGATATAATCTTCCTCATGTCTCTGATGTTTGACTTTCCCTTCCCTTCCCTTCCCTTCCCTTTTCCCAAAGCCTCTTAATGCCTAGAAGACTCTGAAAGCCCATGGGCACAGCCTTTTGGGGTTACATCTCTGCTGAGCACATCTAGGACAGTCTGAGCACCATTCGCAGGCTGTCCTTACTGCAATTGTTAGCCCACTCCTCAGCATGGCTGTCGCTTGTGCAAATTGGCAATCTGCTATATAAGGTTCACGCCTGGTTTGAGGGACATCCAGTGCCCAGACGCTTTATATGGGCCCCTGTTCAGGTAGAGGAGAGTAGAATTTAACTATCTGAATATAAGCTATTTCGGGTCTCTTGGATTTGACAAGCAGCACGTTGAGTCTATGACAATTTGACCAATGCATAGAGGGCCATGACCACCTTCTAACCTGCTCACAAACATCCAGAGCAAATCTTACTCACTTTCCTCACTTCTATTCATCCCCTGCAGAGGAGCACCAACCATCCTGCTTTTGGATGCTCAGTAATCCAAGCTAGTGGAAGGATGACAGGGATGGCTTTGACAACTCATTTGCACAGTGCCTCAAAAACAAATCTTGGCAGAGGATTCTGCTGACCCCTGCAATGCAGCCAAGAGGGAATGCCAGAATCTGTATTTCAAACTTTCTCCTTCCTTTGCTCCACTTCATGCTTCATATCTGTTTCTTGGAGGTGGAAGAAAGTAAGTCTTGCTTTCTGTCCTTTACTAGGTATGTCTGTGGGTATGGGTCCATGTACACAGCGTGGAGAGACACTTTCCTCAAGATACAAAAATCCTTGAAAAGGAGCTGAGTAAAAGATGGCAATGACAGATTTGTTGAAGAGGGGTGGTTTGAAGAAAACCTGAGGTAATTGATGTTGTTAGTACTGGGAACAGTAGTCAGGCTGGGCTGGGGAGACAAAAGGAGGGATGGTAGGGGCTGGGGCTAGGGATCGGGGAGGTAACAGTCCGTGTATCTCAGCTAATGCTCTCTGGCAGAGTAGCAACGCTAATGGATATTAAAAGTGTCAGCTTCAAGATTTAGCAAAATGGTACCTTTCCCGATGCATCTCATCCTGGCACACAGAGCCCCGAGCAGAGGAGAAATTAGGGCCAACAGACTGTACGTGCTGAGTATGGGGTTGCCCTTTCATCTTGTCAGGGAGCTTAATCCTGTGACTCCGCATCTCCTGGTGACAATTCTGTGCAGTGCTGTTAGCTAACAGCATGCTTGTTTCTAGGTGGGAGGCCATTCTCCAACACCCACACAGACCTGTTCTCCTCCTCCATGTCCTCCAAACAGTGCTTTGTTCTATAGGGCAAAGGGAGATGTCCATCCCTCAAAGGGAAGGAGGAATCTTGGGTATGGTATGGAGTCATCTCCCCCTGCCTCAAGGAGCAGAGTGAGGTAGAGACCTGGCAGGAATGTCTGGCTGGTGGCTGGAGCCCTGTGGGTTTGGTCTTTGCAGCCTGTCCTGGTGACAGTACCCTCCTCAGTCAGGTATGACTTGCCTCTCTCCTTTGTGGCACAGCACTGGCAAATGAGGTAATGCCATTCCCCAGCCTTTGGAGACCCTCTGTGGAGAGGTGGTGAAAGGAAGGCATTCACCTGCTTTTCCTCACTGGGCAGATGGAAAACCACTGCGCATGTGGTATCAGAAGGAAAAAGGGAAAGAAAAGAGCGTTTAGGGAGAGGTGGAGCAATGTACTCTTCGCTAGTCCCACCCTTTCTCCCCCTCAATCTGCCCTCCCCTCCCCTGGTATCTGTGGTGGGGGTTTTTTTTGGCGCAGCAGTGGTGACAACTGGTGTCTGGTTTGGGTGCTGGGAGGTTAGTAAGTATGGTGCCCCAACCCTCTCCTGCTCGTAGTGACACTAGGTTTCACCCCCCTCTACCCATACCCAGGCCTCACCCTCCAGGCTGCAAAAGGGAAGACCAACAGAGTTTTGTCCTTCTACTGCTAAGCAGCCACAGCCTGGCCTGACAGAGTTGGACTCCATCTCCCTCCCAGGTTTTCCTTGGCTGTGTTACGATTTGATCCATCTTCTCGCCAAGTGGCTGACTGCCACGCTGCCAGCACTGGAGACGGATGCTCTTGTTACCCATCCAGCCAGGGAGCATTGCCCCTGGGGCTCTGGCCAGTCAAGTTGTCAGTGATTCAAGCAATGCGGTTTTCCTTGCAAGCTTGCTCACAGCTGAAGAACAAACCTCCAAGTACCTTCCTGGCTTCCTCTGGGCTAGAAAGGAGCAGCGTGCACAGAAATGCTCCACATCATCCTTGTGCTAATGCCCACCGTGTTAGAGGCTGATCACCCTAAACATTCCAAATTACACTGACAAATCTTCCCTTACTTTAATCCACATCTTTTTCTACTTCCACTCAGGCTTTTATTTTGGGTTGATGGGGCAGGAGAGGGGGGGGAGGCTAGCTCTGACTCTGTCAAGATGGCCAAGCCCTGGGGTCAAGTGGGCTTTTGGGGCATGCATCTTGATGGCAGGTAAACCAAACTAAGGTGGCAGGGAGGTTTC
This sequence comes from Calidris pugnax, assembly GCF_001431845.1. Classification (NCBI taxonomy): domain Eukaryota; kingdom Metazoa; phylum Chordata; class Aves; order Charadriiformes; family Scolopacidae; genus Calidris; species Calidris pugnax. The sequence continues at coordinate 3,196,748 of NW_015094506.1, read as the reverse complement.
CCAGAGGCAGCCTGACAGTTCCCTCCTACTCTCCCTGCCTACCTCTTCATTGCAGTGAAGGAGGAGCCAAGCTGGCCAAGAGGCAGCCAAGCACAATCTCACTGAGGAGCGCAGGAGAGACTCAAGGAGTAATTATGGAAAGAGAGAGTGGGCAAAGTCTCAGAAGAGTGGAAAAGCAAGGGGGAAATAGGAAGGAAATTATGCATAGGTAGGAGTCAGATTCTCCAGAAACTGAATCAAATTGTGATTGTGCTTATGATGTAGAAGTTATCTTTGAGTCTGAGTTATGTGTATTAGGTTATTTCCTGTAGCCCCAACAAGAATAACAGCATCATTTCATGCAGGAACTGTGCAGCTGTAGTAACTGCCTTATCCCAAAGGTGTTGCAGCTCAGCAGCTGAGGCAAACCATCAGCGAAAGGGTTGCTCCAGTATAATGTCCCATTTTATTGCGGCAACATAAGGGTAAAGGCCAGGCTGGATGGGGCTTTGAGCAACCTGCTCTAGTGGGAGGTGTCCCTGCCCATGGCAGGGGGGTTGGAACTAAGGTCCCTTCCAACCCAAATCATTCTATGATTCTATGAAAAGTAAAGCTGAAATAGCAAACCCACAGCATCACTGGGAGGTCTGGAGCTCAGCTCTCCACAGGCAAATTCATTGCCTTCTAATTCAAGGTGAAGCCTTGGCCTTCAGGTGTTCAAGAGGTAAGGGAGTGAAAAATCCTTCTTGCCTTTAAGAGAGTTTCTGAAGGGGCTTTTAGGCCCTGGCAGTCAAAACCTCTCTTTATGATGAGGCGGTTTCGTGCTGCCTCATATTCTATGCTCTGATGAGTGGCCAATATATGTTCAGGCTAAAACGATCAGGTGAAGGGGGAGTCTACAGCAACACCACTAAATAAATGTGAACACAGGCTGCCCTGGTACCTCTCTCTGCGAATCTGCCTGCTTTCTTCTCACTTTTTCCTTCATTTGTTCTTCCTTGCTCATCTTCTCTTTCAGTCCTAATCTTGTCCATTCTCCTCCTTTCCATTCTGGGCTCCCAGCAGGCCGATACTCCAGGTCTAAGCAGGTTCCCAACCCTTGAACTGCACCCCAGAGTCAGCTCTGTGGGACAGAGATAGCTGCAGTGTCTGAGGTGAAGAGCTCCTGATCCAGAACACACTGAGAGTAAGGCAGGAATAGATGTACTAATCGGGCTTACTCTCTGTTGTGCAAGCCCTGCCACCACCTCTTGTCTCCGTGATGCACAGGGATCTCAGGCCTTTGCCCTTTATATGTTCCCCCTGCTGCACCCTACCAGTAGTTTTGGATGGCTCTGAGTTAACCAGGACACAGGGTTTGGGAGGGAGCTTTCCCTGTCCTTACCCCTTCTGGGCAGCTGCAGAACTGGGCAGGTAGAAACAACCAGCCTAGGGTGACAGCACACAGACTTGGAGTCCCATGCGAGATGGAAGAAGGGTTTACTCTCACATCAACCCTTATTTCTTATCTTGTTTTTTCCATCTAGGTATTACAGCTTGAACAGGGGAAGGAAGCACAGGGATTTGGGTCTCTGCAACACTAGGGAACCAGCTTTGCTAAGTATCTATCCCCAGAAAGCATTTGACCTCCTCACCTCCTCCAGGGCAGAGGATTTAGCAAGATGAACTCTCTTAAATGATTTGCAGAGAGTCAGATGCAGCAGAGCAAATCCCAGCTTCCTGATTACAAAGTGGCTTTTTCTAAGAGGAATTTACCCTATGGGAAGGAGTGCAGATATCCCCTCTGAATGCACACACACGCCGCCCTGCGCCCACCCAGCGCCTGCCCTCTCACAGCCCCATCCCCGTCCTCCCGGACCCCTTATTCTGAAAGCATCCCTCCCCCAAGCCATTCCCAGCTCTTTCCCTGGAGCATCCCTCCTCCCAATTTTCCTCCATGCCTTGCTTCATATCCCATTTGCCATTTGACCTGCCTCTTCTCAAGCCTTCTTTCCACATACAACTGACCCACCCCCCCAGAAACTCACTTTCTTGCTCCTTCTTCCTAGGGAGAAATTTTTCCTTCTCCCCTTCACCACTGACATATCCCCCCTATAAATGATGCTTATCACATTCCTAAAAGGAGCAGAGGAATAAGCTAACAAGCTGTGAGACTTGGATGAGCCCAAAGGGTAAAGATCCCCTTCCTTCTTCACAGATAGATGTTCTTCTGGAGCCTTAGGGCTGGGGCACACACTGCAGGTGGGGGAAGAGGGACTGGAGCAAGAAGGAGGTATTGAAAACATGCCTGATAAAGCAAGAACGCTGAGCTGGTTTGGGTATTCTGGTCGCAGGAGCATGTAAAATCCCATTATGGCTTTACTATGGTGAGTTTAATACACTGAACCCTTGGTTGCTCCAGCTGCCCCTGCCAGGCTTCTCTGAAATTCACAGCAACAGGTTTTCAATCTCTTAGCAATTCCCAGCTCGGAGGAGCAGCCTGCCTGCTCTGGGGAGGGGAGAGAAAATATACAGCTGCTCCCAACCCTGCTTAGAGGACAGAGGCTTGCTTCTTCTCCTTCCTCCCCCACAGCAAAGACCCCATGGGTTTGCTGAGGGTTACCAGAGCCCCATGGTTCCACCTGCAGTGCTGGGTGTTGGCTGCTCAGGCCAACAAGCCTGGCTCTGGAGCAGGGAGAGTTGCCCACAGCATACAAATGCAGCTGGGCAGTATCCCACAGTACAGGGCTGGAGGCTTTTCAGAAGTGGGATGAGCTGTGGGCTGTGCGAGTGCAGGGATTTGACATGCAAATGGTAGCCTTGCTTTCTCCTAATGAGACTGAATGACGAGGCATCTTTTAGCAGCATGCTGAACACTTTCTAACGCTTCCTGAGTTCTTGATTTTCCTCAGGGTACATGCTACATCTGCTGCCTTGATGAATTTGGGAAACAGGCATGAGGAGGTATCATGGAGGAGTCTGTAGCAAAGCTGGAAATCATGGAGGTGTCTGTGGGAAAGCTGGAAAGAGACTGTATCTTGCCCTGTGGCAAGATAAACATTAGCCTTTCATTAAAACAAAGCAAAACAAAACAGAACAGGTATTTTTTGTGTGTAATTACAAAAGACTAAGCAGAGCTGCATGTGGTGCATAGATTTTTTTTCAGGTGCTGGGAAATACAGGAAGGAGTACATTTGGGAGAAGATGTGAGTTTAAGAGCCTGCCTTACAGCAGGAGTAGAGGTGTCTAATTAAAGGAGTGCATGGAAATGGTGCAAACTCTCACCACTTTGACCTAAGCATCATGATACTTAATATCTTTGTTAAAGCCAGAGCACCTGGAGTCAGGGGAATCAAATGACAATTTCAATTCTCATACCAAATACAAAAAGGAAGGAGGGAAGCAAGTTTCTTTCTCTTCGCCAGAGCAACAAAATATCCTCAAAATGCAACCAGGCAAATTTCCATTGGATATTCAGATAAGATCTTGTGACTATTTTGAAGTCCAGTCTTATGTTTGGGAAAGTTGGTGATATTTTTGTCTAGCTTGGGAAAGATGAGGTGTGGTCAAATGGTAAATGGGTATAGGACATAAGGGAAAAGGAATGTGTGTGTAAGCACATGTGTTCATAGAACTATAGAATGGGTTTGAGACCTTTAACGATCACCTAGTCCAACCCCCCTGCCAAGGACATCTTTCACTAGATTGGGTTGCTCAAAGCCCCCTCCAACCTGACTTTGAACACTTCTAATGGTGGGGTATTCACAACTTCACTGGGCAGCCTGTGCCAGTGTCTCACCACCCTCACAGTAAAGAATTTCTTCCTTATGTCCGATCTAAATCTACCCTCCTTCAGTGTAAAACTGCTGTCCCTTGTCCTGTCATTACAGGTGCTGGCAAAGTCTTTCTCCATCTTTCTTATAAGTCCTCTTTATAGATTGGAAGTCTGCTATAAGGTCTCCCCTGAGCCTTCTCTTCTCCAGGCTGAACAACCCCAACTCTCCCAGCCTTTCTTCATAGGGGAGGTGCTCCAGCCCTCTGATCATTTTCATGGTCCTCCTCCATGTCTTTCTTATGTTAAGGACCCCAGAGCTGGACGCAGTACTCCAGGTGAGGTCTTACAAGAGCAGAGGAGAGGGGCAGAATCCCCTCCCTTGACCTGCTGGCCATACTTCTTTTGATGCAGCCCAGGATATGACTGGCTTTCTGGGCTTCAAGTGGACGTTGCCACTCATATTCAATTTTTAATCTACCAATACGCCCAAGTCCTTCTCTGCAGTGAAGCTCTCAATCCATTCATCACCCAGTCTGTACTGATATTGGTGATTGCCCCAGCTCAGGCACAGGACCTTGCACTTGGCCTTGTTGAACTTCATGATGTTCAAGGTCCCTCTAGATGGCATCCCTTTCCACTAGTGTGTCAACTGTACCACACAGCTTGGTGTCGTCTGCAAACTTGCTGAGGGTGCACTCAATCCCACTATCTATGTCATTAATGAAGATATTAAATATTTTCACTAATATTGGTCCCAGTACAGACTGTTGAGGAACACCACTTGTTACTCATTGTCTACACACACCAATGTGTTGTCTAGCATTACGTGAATTTTAACTGCATCAGAGTAAGGGCATCACTGTAGGGACACCAAGCTGTGTGAGGTGAAGCTGTGCATGCCTGGAGTTTAGGGTCAGCTGGGATTTCCAGGAACCTCTGAGTGCACTTTCTCCCTGCAGCACATGTCTCTGAGCTGCTTGCTCCCCCCTGCCCTTTCCCGCTGCCTCTCTCGAAGTCCCTCTAGCCTCTTCATGTGTGAAGCACAGTTTCTCTTGCTGAATGCCCTCTGGAAAGGAGGCCAAGTATCATATCAGCTGCTGGTTATTGAAATCACAGCTCCAGAGCACAGTGGTGCAAATGGTGAGGCAAGTTGAGTGCTGCAGAAAGGAAAACAGAGCTCTGCAGAATAGAGCCCTTGTATACTATGATCATAATTTTCAGTTTTGCCAACCCTCCTCTTGGAAGTTTTGCCTCTTCCTCCTCTGATACCTTGCTGGTTGTTCTGGGTCTATTATCAACTCCCATTTTTGTATTTTTGTATTGGCTCAAGGCCACGCAGAATCACATGAGAGGAAGGGGATATCTGTGGTGCAAATTTGGAGGATCTTCTCTCACCCTCCCACCAAAAGCCACAGATCTGTGCAGAAAGTGCAAATGTGGTCTTCAGTGCGCAGAGCTGTCTCTGTCCCTTTCCCCTCTGCTGAGGGCTGGTCCTGGAAACCCTGCTGGAATTTGGGGTGTTTTTCCCAGTCAGGAGGCAGCAGGCAAATCACTGTTATCTGTGTCTCTTCCTTCTCAGAAAGGGCTGTGTATCTTTTTCATTTAGGTAATAACAGGCTTCTGGCAGCGCCTCCAGCACAAACCCAAGCTGCAGGTGAGCAGCAGGAGCTGAAGAGTTTGGCTCAGGTTTAGCAACTCGCTTTGCACCGATAATAGGGGGTTTTCCCAGAGCTCTGCCAAGGCAGACTGGGTCTGTCCGGGGAGCAGGAGGGCAGGAGAGGAAGCATCCCTCATCAGAAGAGAAAGAAGAGGAGATTTGTGGAAGGTGAGAGGACACAGTGGCAAGTTTACGGAGAGGACTGAGCGAAGCACAGAGGGCAGAAGGCACCACGGGAAAGAGAAGCCAGAAAGAGAGATGGGGTGAAAGGGAGGGGGGGGGCAAGTAAAGGGAGAGAATGTAGGATTCTGGAAAGGAACGTAAATTCGGGCAAAATTGAGAAGTGTCAAATTTCTGATGATGATAGAAAGTCCCCAAAGAAGTATTTCTTGAGGAAACAAAATACTACCTTTCTACACACTTTATTCCTTGTTGGGGAAGGGTTTATTACAAGCTCCAAGAAATTCCTGACTGTTACATGACTTTTCTAACAGTTGCAAGAATTTATTTTTCTTCTCCTTTTATTTTCTCTCCCATGTTTCAATAGAAGATAAATGAGAGAGCATACAAAAAAGAAAAAAAAAAAGAAAAAGAACAAGCTCAAACTCAGTCATGGGTTAAGTTTGTTAATATATCAAACTATTTCAAGGTGTCTCTCCTGAGCAAATCAATTTTAAAACATCAGTGTTTCCTCCCCCCAAAAAGGATTTAATACAATTTTCCACACGGACGTTGCACATGTCCCTCCCATGTGCAGCAGGATAGTTATACCTTTTGGGCTTTTGCCCCAGTGTGAGGTCTGTGAGCCCCAAAGGAGGCTCTGGTTTACCTGTGAATGTGATTCCAATCAGATGAGGCTTCATTGTCACTCAGGAGCTTGCTGACTTGCAATAAATATTCATATAATTGATTAGACATTAATTGCACAAATCACCACCTCTTCATCCAACCCCAGGAACCTTGCTGACACCCACCATAGTTAAAGAGGCAGCAAGAAATGTCTTTTCTGTAGGTCCTTTAAGGTCAGTCTAGTATCTCACAAGGAAAAGGAGACTGTTAAATGGCTCACCTTGCAATGTCCCTTAATAAAGGCACACCCCTTCCTCAAATTCTGCCCTAGGTGAAGCCTTGTGCTTCCACTAGTGTAGCCCCCATGGGGCAGGAGCCCTATGGTCTCTGCAGACCTCACTGCAGTCTGTTCTGCCTCCCTCTCCCCACATACTCCTTGCTGTCCAGCCCCACAAGGAATGCCCTTCCCTGCTCCTCTGTAATCTCCTTTCTTCCCTTACAGACTGTTTTTCCAGGGCCCTTCTGCAAGGAGAAGGCAAGGAGAGGCATTGGGTTGGGATGCCTGTGGACTGTGTATGTCCCTGTGTCTGTGCAGATGTGCTTGGATATGTGTGACTGTGAGCGTGCAGGACACAGCACACTCACATCTGTATCTGTGTACTACATGCAGAATGGGACACGTAACCCCACTTTTTCAGCAACGTAGAGGAGCAAAGACGTGCTCTACTAGCAGGGCATATGGTCCTCTCCCTGCACATCTCCTTGTCCACTCCCTGATGGGGCTCTGAGCAACCTGATCTAATTGAAGATGTCCCTGTTTCTTGCAGGGGGGGTGGACTAGATGACCTTTAAAGGTCCCTTCCAACCCAAAGTATTCTATGATTCTATACCACATGCTGTGCCCTTGAGGACCCAGATGTGATGGTCACCTTGCACCATCTCCACTCTCTCCCTGAAATGTTTGGGCTGGCATGTCTAGTGATATTAGTCTTCAACCCCAGGGGAGCAAGAGAACTGTTGCGACATGGAGTGCCTCTTGCTGGTGTGACACAGTGGCTGTGGTGAAGGTTGCAGGCTGTTCAATCGATGTCATACCTTATTTGTTCCTGACATTTGTGCCGCACCTACTCTGGAACTGAGGTGAAAGTCCTGCTCCTGTCACTGCAAGCTCTTCTTCATCAGCTACCCACACAAGACCCAGACTCCTCCACCCTCCCTGACTCTTTCCTTGTCCCACCATACTCAGCATCCTCGCAGTTAGCCCAACAGCATCAGCCTTCAGGAGCTGATGTCTGTATGCAGGCTCACACACAGAGGAACGTGATAACCTGGGACAGGCCACATTCATCTTCATCACAGGGAGGCAGCAGGATTGGAAATGGCATGGCAAGATGAGACTGCTGCACGCCTCTGTTGCAGGCACTTAGAGCAGAGCCACTGCAGATGCAACAGCAGTGACACGCCAAGAAACACAGGTCAGTTCTCAATCCCAGTCTGCCTGGGCTTCCTCCGTTCCCCCAAACTGGCCATCTGTCAGGCTGGAGATAGGAGTGAGCCAGAACAAGGTGCAGCAGAGAGGTCATGGTGCTTTTGAGAGCCATCCAGCCCTCTAGCTTTGTGCTCTGGACTTTCTGTGGGAAATGCATATTCAAAGAAAGTTTTAAGATGGAGGAAGCACCACAGTGGGTCCCCCACCCTCAGATAACGAGTTGCTTTGCAGGTACCAAACATAAGGAATGGGAGACAGGAGGAGCTGCTCCCATTGGCCCCACAAATCTGACTGCAGTATTCAAACCAGGGCAGCTGTGTTTCTTTCCACACAAGTGACCAATCCCAGAGGGTACAAAGTCTGGCTCCCATCCCTCTGAGGCTCTTGTAAGAGTCTTTTGGTCCTCCGGGTTTATGGGACAAGGTGGCAAACCTGTTGACCCATCTTGGTTGCAATTACTGTGCTGCTGTGGAGGGACGAGGTGTGAGGGCTCACACAACATATCACAGTAAAGCTGGCAGTCCCACTCCACATAGCCCAGTTTAGCTAACAGGAAAGAGCTACTTGATTTTCCCTCTGCGCTGAAGCATGTGTGACACACAGCTGAGCAGTTTCAGGCCTGCCAGGCATGGACAGTATCTCAAATGGGTGCTCCCACACCACCACTGAGGACCACTCCTGGCTGACTTGCAGAGTCTTGCCTTCCCACAGGCTTCCATTTGCTCATGAGCTCCCATCACCGAGGGCATTGACCCTCCTGGAAAAAGAGAGGTTCAACTCATGCCCTTTGATCAGCTCTGGATCCATAATTCAGTCCAGTCTGTCTCCATTTGCATGCTGCCCTTCCCCTCCACCTCCCAGAGTTTTTCTCTATCCTTTGCTTGATACCTAAGCCGTACTGAATGAGACTGCTGGCTCTCCTCACAGCTGCTCCATCTCTGTCACGGCAGACAATTTCTAGCAAGCCTTTTTAAAATGTATTAGCCTTCCAAAAAGGAGCTGATAAACAGGGGACAGGAGGAAGGGAAGAAGAGGGGAGGAGGCAGGATGCAGTGATGTGGTTTATTCCACACATCTGCAGTATCCTCCTCCCAGCCCTTCTATTAAAATAGATGGACATTTGTTATGAAAATGAATTACTGGGTGTGTGCAAGAGTCCTCAGGCAGGCAGGGAATACGTGTCAGTCTCCTGCGTGTATGTCTGCACAAGCCACATATGCTGCCTTATGATGAGACAGAGGAACACATCCACCAGATAGCAATCTGTCAGATTTAGTACCTGAAGGGCTCTGCGTGTGTCTGTGTGTCTGTCTGTATGCATATCATGCATGTGGTCCTGCAGTTGCCCTCAGCAAAGGGAATGTGTGATGGTGGCCAGCAATGCGTTCCCTGGTGGTGCCATTCTACTTGTACGAGTCATTCCTGTCATAAATTTGCAAGGGCTCCAAGTGTGGCTGTCAAAGCACATGGATACAAGTGGAAGGTCGCTTTATACACCCATCCTGAGACAACCTGGCCAATACCAAATGCACTGGTATTCAGCAGGCACAAAGTCAGGGACAGCGCTTGGTGAGTGAACATGTTGCATTGCTGGTGGGCACTGAGGTGTTCATGGCACTGAGGAGATTGGGGCATGGTACAGCAAGGAGCCTGGAATTCAATTTTTCTGTTCTGGAGCTAAGGAAAGCCAATGGAAACTCAAACTTACTGTCTCTCCCCCTACCACAGTCTCTAGGAGAGAGGAAACCTGGTCCATCTCCACCTGACTCTTACGGTTAGTTTGATGGATGAAAATGACACAATTGCCTACCTCTGTGCATCGTTTTGCCTCTCACAAGTTGTCCTTCCAACCCTGTCCCCACTAGGAATAATTCTGCTCTGCAGTGTGTGGGTATTGGGGGAAGAAGGGAGGGGAAAGGATGTAGCAGCCTGAAGAGAATTGCAAGGATTTGGGATGAGGAGGGACTGGGAAGAGCTTGGATAGACTCTTGTGTCATAGAAATGATCCAGGTGAAGTCTAGGGATGGCTTAGCCTGGATTCCCTCACCCAAGACCAGATCGTGGGTAGAAGAGAGACTCCAGGCTACATTTTGATGGCTTTTGTCAGACAGAGCATGAGCCTGAGAGGCACTAGAAGAGACATTTCTCACCCAAATCCTAGGCTCTGAGGCATCTTTTACCAACCAAGTGCATATTTATATTTCTCTTTCATATCCTGGAGAGGTTGCCAAGATAAAGGGCCAGATTCTGACTTCTCCTCCCACCTCTGGACATGACCCTGCCTCCCTGCATTGAATCCAAAGCAAGAGTGAATGTGTGTGTGAGCACATGTGCTCTAGAGCAGTGGGCAGCAAACTCACTCCGTATCACATCAGTGACAAAGAGATTCAAGGCAGGAGACATTTGCAGTCGCGAGCAGAAGAAAACCTTCACGTTCCTTCTCTGGGGTGAGCGCGTGCTTCAACTCCGAGATACACTCCCTGCCTCTTGAAATTAATTCAACATTCCTGTGGCTTGGGCAAAAATAACTAGAATGAATAATCGGGCTGCGCTGGCTCCGCTGGAGATTGCCTGGTAGATAGAGCCCTCTGCAGGAAGAAAAACAGCCAAGAGACTGAGAGAGCACCAGTGTTTACTAGAAGAGACCCGAAAGGTAACAGAAGAAATAACAATAGCTTATCCCATCCTTTTACCCCATAGGTGTGATTGCCTCTAGCACGTCACTGGTGTTTGCCTCCGTGCTGTCCCCAGCTTGCAGTGTCACAGCTCCTTGCACCTTTCCTCTGGTCCCACTAACTGCTCCTCCTTCCCGTGCCACCCAGCAGCTGCCTGCTGCTGCCCTGCCTGCATTGTGTGTGCACTGCAGAGCTGCCGTGGTGCTCGGGCTGCTTCGCCTGGCACAGGAACAGGACACTCTTATATCTCACATCCTCTGCCCTTATCGCTAAAATGTTCGTGTTACCCTGGGTTTTGGGGCTTGTTTTCAAGCCCTTTTATTTCTCTCTTTACACAAGAGACAAAAAAACCACCCCAGACTCCAGACGAAACCACTGTGTGAAGATGGGAATGCCCCTCTGTGTGTGTGTGCTTGTGTGTGTGGTGTGTACACACATCCAATTTTTGATGCCTTCTGGCTGCGGGCCTTTCAGATACCCAAGTCCCTGGGGTGGTACATGGAAGTAACCTTTGCTGGGGAACGACAGTCACAGGAGGAGAGCTAGTGTTCAGGTTTCTTCCCTAGGGAGACCTGTGGTGGTCCTTGAGTCTCAGAACAGAGAGACAAATGACCCAGAGCCACTTGCCTGGTCCCACAGCCTCTCTACGCTCAGTTACCCCTTATCTCCCCATCCAACATCTTTAATTTTCTAAAACCTATGACTCAGTTACAGAGCAGGGACTTCCCAGGATTATGATGCCCACAGCTACAGGAAGAGGCAAAGAGGTCTCTCTTCTGAGCAGAGGGACATCCTATCTTGGCCCCTGGTTTCACAGTGAAGTCTTAAATATCAGTGGCCCCTTCTCAACAACCACTAGACATCTGTTTGTGGAAGCCAAACCACTGGGGCTTTTCTGCTGTGCAACTGACTGGACCATGCTTGGTTGCTCCAAGAGCATCTATATGGTTCCTCATAGAAAAATACCTGGTTTGATGGCAGGAGGGCCTGGAGACATTCTTGTCTCCCCTCAGATCCCATCCTACATGCCTAGGGCTATATGGGAGAACCCAATGCCCAGTTGCTGTTAAGCCTTTACATCTGGACGTGGGAAACACCATGCCCACAGTTCTCACAGTCCTCGGTAGGTTGCACCCTGTGCCTCTGCCTTCAGTTTGGAAAGGGAAGAAGCAAATCTGGCAAGTTATCCTGTCAGTCATCTTCCTGCCAAGTGGGAGGCAGAGGGAACCAATACTCCCAAATTTCTTCACTGGAAGAGCCCAGCATGGGAGGGAAGCTGTCCAACAACTACATCTTCCTGCTGACAGTGACCAGGTCAGGGCTCAGTTTTTGCTGGCAATCTTTTTCTTACGGGCAGAAACCAGATCATAGAAAGGATCCTGTGTGATGCTGGTCCTGGAAATAAGAGGAAATGGGAGCAAAAGTAAGAGATTTAGTGCTGGAGAGCAGCATAGGCAACCTAAGTGAACTGGCGCAGAGGGGCCGCTCACCAAAATGTAGGTCTAGAGATCTGTAGACCCACAGCAGAGAGTTTAGCTGTGGATAGAGATTCTCCAGAAGGCACCTTGAAACTCTTTTAAGTCAAGAGGTACCATAGTTACTAGACTTCAAACATTTCTTTCCATAACCTCTTTCACACGTTCATAGCCAAATAAACTGTGTGACCATTTGTCCCTGGGGCTGAACAAGGTCTCCTCACCGTATTGCCTCAATCCACTCATCACGTTCTGCTGGTGTGGCTGCTGAGATCTTGTAGGACTGATGCTTGCCTTCAACCACCTTCCCATCCCCATCTGTTTTGCAGGCTTTGATCTTCTGTCCTTTGCAGTTAGGATTGAAGAGCTCAAAGCAGTTCTGTCAGAAAGGGAATAAAATGGACCAGTAGGGGCAGACAGGGTGGAACAAGGAAACTATGCTGCCTTCAACCATGGGTGATGGGCTCAGAGAGCTTCCAAAGGGAAGGAGAGCTTTATGTCTCTGAAATGCAACAGACCCTTTCCTTCCCCACCCCAAGAACTCCCCTATGAGTTAGATCTCCAGACCACCCATCTTTGGTAACACACCCTTCCTGTGAAGGGCTGGACACTAAAACATGCTTTATGGAGAGATGGACCATCAACAGTTATCAGAAACTCCTTCTGGGATCTGTAACTCTGCTTCACTTATGAAGATCTTTTTTAATGACAATTTTATGAAGATCCCTTTTAAGTAGATGCAACATCCTCTCTTCTGTGTGCCACCACACAAATAGAAGTCACTTCTCCAAGGGTCATGCCACATTAAAGAGTGGCTATCCATAGAAGATCCACAGACAAAGAGTGCCACATCCTGGGCAGGTTTCCTAACACCACAGCACTGTTTGGTCTACATGTGCTGTAACTCATTATGGTGAGTCCTGGGGAGAGAAATTGAACCCACATCTCCTGATGCCCAATGAGCAGGGTGTCAGCTGTATGCACTTATCTCTGCACCCCTCTAGACACACACATGCAAGGCAGCCATAGGATAGGTGTCTGTTCACATCAGATCTTCCCTAGTAAAATGCAATCATGTTTATATACCGTCATGTTTAGATGGGGGGACAAGGCAGTTTGGAATGGTACCTTCCCTCTGAAAAGCAAGGTAGGAATAGGGTGTGTGCACCCTCTCTTTCTTCTGACCAAATGAGAGCCTGCATTGGCAGAGTACTGAGCAATGGAGACTTACTGGCTTTTTGGGATCATCCACCTTCCGGACTGATAGGTTCTCCAGGGGGATAATACCGAGAGGCTCTTTGTCCTGAGGGCAAGAAAACATGAATTAACACCCGATATGCTCCCCGCATCTCTGCCACCATTTAGAGCCTCCTTGATTTCTCAGACATATGCCTTTGCAGGTGTGACAAGGGCAGTGTATGCCTGGGGAGACCATCTCCACTTACACAACCGGGAGCTTAGTTAACAGGACATCACAGCAATAGCTGCAGCGTCCAGCCTCTCTCCTCAAGACCAGAGGTGAAGAAACAGCACAGAAGAGGAGGACTGAGTTCAGCCTGAGAGCACAGAGTTGCAGGAAAGAGTTGCTCCCCACCCTCTGCTCCTCCCTGGCCCCTCAGAGGCTCACAAACACTCAAGACACAGTCTCCCAACTGGGAGTTAAGCCTTTACCGTGGTATATTCAAAGTAGTAGAGGCAGTTATCGGTCAGAATGAACCAACGGCGTTTCCAGGTTTTCACTCGTCCTCCTAAAAGCAGTGAGGTTCAAAAGCCATTAGTCACACACTCCGCCATCCTTCCCACCCCCCTCAAGCTCCAGACACGCACACACAGGCATACCCTCCCAGCTCTCCCCGGAGATCAGCCCCAAGAAGGCATCTGTGGTGCTCACTGCTGATATGATGCCGTATGGTGGACACAAACAGAAGGAGCCAATTTTGCTCTGATGGGGCTGGGAATGGGGAGGGGTGAGGGATCTCTTTTTAAGTCCCTTTTTGAGCAGTCAGAGCCTGCAGGGGCAGGCTGGGAGGAGAGAGCAGGCGGCTGGTTTCAACAGCAGGTGTCAGCCTCATCCCACCGCAGCAGATGGGAAGGAAGGACAGCGGGGATGCTGGTGGGTTTCGGGGGGAGATGTGTGGTGGGAGGCAGGTAGGCACGCAATTCAGAAGAGCTAAGGGAACCCTCCCCCTTACCTAGTTTCAGGAGCCAGCCCTCACGGTTAGGGTTGAAGAAAGTATGTGTGAGATCGTTCCCATCATCCTCTGGTATGGAGAACGGCTCGTTCTTGATGCTCTCAAACAGATTCTGCCCCAGAGCGTTGGTGAGGGAAAGAGGGGAAGAAAGACAGATTACTGACAAATCTTGTACACAACCCTCCTAGGTCCATCTGGTTCATCACTGTTTCCACTGGGACAGGTGAATGGGGCAGGGAGTGGGTAGTGAGCACGAGGGTGTACAACAACCCTCAGTCTACGCTTCACAGGGTCTCATAGGGGATCACCAGCTCCCTTCTGCATCTTGTGTGAAAAAAGGAGACCTGATTTGGAAAGCCACAGACACAAAAGTGTGCACCCATATCCAGAGAGGCTGCAGTGACCAAACCCAGCATGTCACCTGAGTGCCACTGTGGGTAGTACTAAGGCACTGGGTAGGGGGACGGGACATGACACTGCAGAGACTGCAGCCCCATTTAGGCCCTGGGGTGGTGGTGCCAAACAGTCTGCTGAGAACTTGTATCCAACACACACATCTACATGACCACAAGGAGGCACATTTCACAGAAACAAGGCTTTTGCACTGAGGGACACGCAGTGTGATATTCATAAGAGCAGAGTGACAGGGGGACAGGTTACTGGCTTTCAAGGGATACAAAAATGTTGCTCACATCATTGGATTTGCCATAATTTATTACACAAGTCCCATGCCAAGAAAAAAAACACATTAAACTACAGGCTCTTGCAACTTCTTTCAAATTGCCCGAAAGAAACGACACTGGAGAAAAATCTAGAGCGTTTACCCTGAGGGGATGCTGCTCAGCAAACCCAAGTGTGGGATGAGGCAGCCTCTTTCACAAGACACAAGTTATTTTCCCCAGGTTGGTTGGGTGAAGCTAGATACATGTAGGTAGGCTGCCCATCTCTGCCTTGCCTCATAGGGCTGGTCCCATGTCTGCTGAGCTTTTGGGAAAATGGTAGCTCCAGATTTGCTAATGGATGTGTTCCCTGACTCTATCTGCCCCACTTTGCATATTCATCCTCTGTGATCAGAGACACCATGGACACGCTGAGAGCTTCACAGATGCTGAGAACAGATGCTGGAAGAGACCCTGACACTCACTTGGGGTTTGTTGCTTCTACTCACTCAAAGATATATCCTGGTGTAAGAGAGGCCAGGCACAGCTGTCCTGACTGATTTGAACACGAGTCAGCTAAGACAGTTAGGTATGAACAAGGGAGAGGGATTCATAATCTGGGCCACAGTGACATTGTCTCACACATAGAGACACACAAAATACAGACTATTGCCTCAGGGGCTAGGACTTTCAAATCTGGCCAAAAGAGTGAGGTGCCCAGCTACCTCCCACAGAGGTGGGTACCCTATTCACACAGCTTCATACCTACATGACACACAGACACCCACAACTCATGTCTTCTTCTCTCACACAGGTACAATATCTCACACAAAAGCACAAACTTTTTTAAACTGATACTGCTATTCCCTGCATGTCTCCAGCCCCGTCTCTCTTGCTCCATGTCCTCACCAATAAGCATGTGTGCAGCCCCTCTGCAAAGCTGTTTCCACATTTTCCAGCTCTGCTTTTGTACATACATTTTGTACATACTCTTGTACATACTCTTGTACATACATTTGTACATTTTGTACATACATTTTGTACATACTCTTTCCTTGTGCAGCCCTTCCCCTTGTACAGCAGAAGGTCACTAGACCTGTATTACACTGTGGACCTTAGCTTCTCAGGGGGCCCAAATCCAGAGAGAAAAGAGGGACTGATGAGAAAACGGGAGGTCTTCTTACCTTTAAGAGCTCTTCTGGCAGGTCCCCTCCATTGTCAATGCCTCTGTTGATGGACACAAACCTTTCAAAGTGGGGTTTGTCTTTCACGTTGGGGTTGTGCAGGCTGGTGTTAAGCATGATGATAGAGAAGGAGAGTATATAACAGGTATCTGCAAAGAGAAAGAAAACCAGGATGGGTGGCACTTGTCTTAGAGGGCAGATAATCCACACCCTAACAGGTGGCTTGGTTTCCAGTCACTGGAGAACAGCCTCATCCTCTCCACTGTAGGAGGAAAAGGGAGATGTCCCTTCTTCTAGGAGTAAGAGGGACAGATAGAACTAGAGGAGCGTTGATCTCCTATGATGGAGATGATTCCATCCACTCAGGGCAATGGGGCAACTTGGGTAGATCAGATCTGATAATGGCTCTGCCAGGAGGAAATTTTCTACAGACCCATGTCTGTCAGTGCTATCCTTGCTGTGATGAGGTCTACCTCATGTGGGGCTGGGAGCACTTCTCAAGTCTATTACTCATGGGACTGGAGCAGAGTAGCAAAAGGAGGACTGAAGACCCTTAGCCTATTGAAAAGCTTCACAGGAACCAGGCTGCCTCCTTCACCTTAAGGGAAAGCATCCACACTTCCAAGTGATGCCCTCTGTGCTTTGTGAATGGAAAAGGAAAGCTCCTCTTTCTAGCAAACAGTGGAGCTGAGCTTTACGGGCCTTCTTCTCCCCATAACTACCTGTGGACTGGAATACGCCCGGGTTACACTTGCAGTACCAGTTGGCAAAGGCCTCCATCATCCGGTCAATCTTCTGTGCTTCCCCAGGCAGCCGAAAGCTCCATAGGAACTGTCTATCAGGAGCAGCATGACAGAGAGTTAGTCAGATTGGGTAAAAGGGATATTTATGTCTTCCATCAGCCCATGGCACACCATGAAAATAAAAGAAGTCATCCCATCACACTGGGGAGACAGCACAGTGCATGAAGCAGGAGGTCTCCTCCTCTCTCTAGAAATTGTCTGGGCTCACCAGCCTCAAAAACACTAAAAGGAGGAAGCAGAACTAAGTATCCTGGAAATCATGGCTCCCCTTCCCTAATGAGTACCCTGCAAGGCAGCAGAAACCTCAAGAGAAAATCCTGCCAGAAGACTGACCTATAGGAAAACATGATACCCTAAGACAGAGTCACTTTGTCACTAACATAATGGGCACTGTGGACAGACATGTTTCCTGGTGCAGAAAATAACTTGCCCATCCCCCCCAAGCATTGAAGCCATGATGACCCCCCTTGCTTTCCCCATCTTCTTTGCCTATGGCCAGTCCAGTCAAGGGGCCATGAAAGAGTTCCCCCAGGAAAAGGTGTTAACACCTCACAGAGCAACAGTCTCGGAGCCAACACATGCAGCAGAGCCTTGGAAAGCCCCACTTCAGCCCACTAGGTCATCACAACCTTCCTGGGTGGTAAGACTCAGTGGCTGAGCAGGCTCCTGCTCCACACCCTGCATCCTGCATGCTCACTCACCTGAGTGCCTGCACCAGGTTGAGGTTGGCAAACTGGTGACATGCCACAAAGGCTTGGAGGATCTGAATGTTTGTGGGGTCCCTGGGAGAAGATAGGGGGAAACGGTCAGAAGAGAGCTTTGACTCTGTTCAGTTTGGATGTCCCTTGCTGTGATGACATGCACTTGGCTCCATCCCAGCCTCCATTCCCCCTCTGATCAATAAGAAGCCAAGATGCAAGCTCTTGTCTGGGAAGACTGACCCCATTACAGGCAGGAGGACAGGTAGCCCATATAGCTAGCCTTAGCCACACTCCAAAGGGCCCCCTCCCCAGGAGGCACTGCCCACCCAGCCCACTTCAGTTTGGGATATGTTTAGTCTTGGCACCTGGCTGAGGTCTGCTAGGGGTCATCTAATATATTAGTTGAGAGGGACCAGGCAGGACAGGGCCTCCAAAGGGCCTTCTCATCCTAGCTGAGTTGCTCACCTCCCACCCAGGTAATCCCCAATGGCTGTCTTGTTCAGGCCTTCACCCTTGTGGAGGAATTTGGCGATCTCCTGCAGGTCTGAGGACAATACCTGGTGCTCAATTAGGTACTGGATCCCCTGGGGAAGGAGAAGCAAGACAATGAAGTAAGACAGTTCTGTGGGCTGATAAGACAGTAAGACCGCAACACCCTGATACCAGCCTTCCTTGGCTTTGATGATGTTGCCTCCTCTGTTACTCCCCAGCCCTTCTATGGGAGACCACAGCCATGTTCCCACTCTTATTCCATGCCTCTTCATCTACCATGGTTGGTGAGTCCCACTTCCATTTTGTCCCTAGATTTAGATAAACGTTTCACTGGGGTGGAAACTCAAGCAAACAAAAAAGGGTAATGTGGGTTAAAAGTCCAAAAGGCGAGTACATTCAAAGCTGCCCTGGTTTGAAGCGGAGCAGAGCCAACTTTCCATTCAGTGAGAGAGCCTGTCGCTCTTACTTGTTTCTGCGGCAACCGGGGTCAGCTGACTTGGTTGGTTGTGGACAGGTCCTGTGATTCAAAACTGACCAATAGGCTATTCCATCCCATCTGCCATGCTCAATATAAAAGCCGAGGGATCAAAGGGGTCAGGTGGGCTTTTCTTCAGTGGCTCTGCTTTGATGGTTCTCTTTCTTCAATGACTGACAACTGAGGAGGACCCTGTCAGTTTGTCTACCTTCAATCCCCATCAGTGAGTCCCGGAATTCAGTTCCCTGAATCCATTCTGGAGCTTCCCCAATGCCTGCTGGTGACATCTCCCTGGGAGCTTGATACGGTTTTGTATATATTTGTATATATTGCATCTATTTCATTATTTCCTTTTTTTAATTTTATTTTTAGTATTTCATTAAAGTAGTTTAGTTTTACCTAAACTCATAAATCTCTTTCTCTTTTTTCTTCCTCTCCTTGGAGTGAGAGATGGGGGTCAGCATCTGTCATCTTGTCATTGGCCAACCCAGCCCAACCCAGACAAAGGCAAAGACAAAATAGTTCATTTAAAAACTTCCAATCAAAATATAGAATCATAGAATTGTCTAGGTTGGAAGGAACCTTTAAGATCATCTACCTAACTCTGATAAAAACCATCACTAAACCGTGTCTCTATATCTCAGTGTTCTCTTCCTAAATGTAATTTTTTTCTGAATTAATTTAACCTAAAGAAAAAAGTGTTTGTTTAAAAAAAAAGACATAATAAAAAATGCACACAGGAAAAAATATGGGCTTGAGACAACTCAAAATTATTCTTTCCTGGATTTTCTTCTATGCCATAGAACAGAGAAGTCTGTGATCTTTTCAGCTCCATCCTCTGGCTGGAGCCAGTAAGGATGGAGTATGTTTTCTATGGAAAATAGAGTGTCGAAAATAGAGTGTCTGAGTTGGGCGGTGCAAAGAGCGAACACTCCCTTTTAGAGGGAATTTAATGATTTTTGAAGTCATAGACAGTTGAGGTTTTGTACAGATTATTAGCAATATCTAAAACCACTGCAACTCTCCAGACCACATTGCAATTCTCCTCACAAAATACAATAAAGGAATGAAAATTGTTTTAGATCCATCAAAATGTTCACTTCCAACAGAATCAAATCACTTTGCCTTGTAATATATAAGGAACTATTTCTAAAATACCCCAAAGGAAAAGCAGGTTCAAAAGAAGAAATTGAAATGTTTGTGAGATTTTTCCAGACTGTTTTCCTTTCTTTTTCCCCAGACGGAATTTCGGTAGGATCAATTTAATTTTGCAAAGCATTGCAGTGATGATGTGGCTCCATTTTCCAGAAGAAAATGTTTCTCCCAAAAGGTTTTGTTCAGCATTTGATTCCTAATGCCCACCTTCTCTAGCCTCAGGAACTTGCCCTGAGATCTTGGTGATAGGGAACTCATTTAAAGTATCAGCATGGCATGGATGAAGTGTAACCTCAGCAAGGAGGGCAAAGAAAGTTCCTTGCATTGCAGAACCTGTCAGCCTATGGCATGTATCAAAAGGGAAGCAATAAACAGAGGTCTGCATATGCTTATTCTAAAGTAGAAGCAATATAGGCACACAGTATAACATTTCAACCAGGCTCATCAGCGTTGAACTAAGAAAGCTAAACTGGTTTGGGGTCAGAACTAGTTCAGGTATTTCAGCACAGCATGGCACAGTGCCATAAAGAGATGTCTCTGGGGCCTCAAACCATGGTCAGATGGAAAGACAAACTGAAACCTGCTCTCACGCAGGCTGTAAGTACTGATGTCACTGCTGTGAGATAGCTCTTACGGGCAGAGTGATGTCCAGGGGACCGGCAAGCGTTCCACCTGTGGTGCAGACATGGGAAAAGGCATCTTAACGGTCTCAGCACGGCCGAGTAGGAGGCATGAAAAGTTGTCAGACCAGCAGCTACTCAAGATGATAGCTGTGGTTGTTAGCTGACAATGAACAAACAGCTTGTGGTTTTCTGTACAGAGCTCAAAAAACACGGTCCACCAGTGAGGAGGAAGGAGGAGGAAACTGTCTCTCTCACATCTTCTCTACTTAATCATGAAGATTTTAGAGTTTTCTGCAGAGGGCTGAAGGCTATGGAGTCTGGACCCTACTAGTCCAGAGTCCCAGAAAGTGGAAAACTTGGATTCACTCTACAATCTAACCATGACTATCAAAACCAAAACTACTTCCAAAATTACAGAGGCAGCTTGTCCTCTTCTGTTCTAAATGAGCCAAGGAACCCTACCTGCTCTCAAACACTTCACCTTCTTCTTACTTCCCACTCTTCCATCACACTATGGCCAATTCTTAGTCTCTCACAGGCAAGAAGAGCTGGGCTGAAGGAGGGCTGGGTTGAAGGCTCTCTTGGCACACTGGCAGTGTTAAACCATCCTCCCTTTATCTCTCTTAGTTTTAGGTTGCATCTAATGGGATGGCCTATAGGCACATGATGGGGGGAGGCAACACAGCTTGATCATATCAGAAGACCTTATTCAGGGACAGGAAGGACAGTGTTGCATCCTGGAGCCTTAGTGAGGTAGGAAACCAGCCCCACAGTTCCATGCTGTAGTGGATGGCTGCAAATGGACCAGTAACCAACAGAAAATCTTCCTCCCAGTTTTCTCCTCATAAATGGAATGAGAAAATCCTACCTTTGCAGGGTCCATGTTGAATTTCTTCCGGCCCAGAGACAGAATTTTATCCCTCTGTGAAAGTTTGCTGCAAATATGAAGAAGAAGGAAATTCAGAAAGAAAGAAACTCAGAATAAAGGGCCATGTTTCAATTCACTCAGAAGGTAACTCAGATATCTCAAGGACCTTTATTCCTGACCATCCAGGAATAAAGAGAAATCTCAGAGAAGAGAAGGGGATTCCTTGTCTCATTTCCCTGTCATTGTTGTGATCCAAATCCCATCTGTGTTTCTGTTTTCTCAACATCAAGAGAGAGACTTTGTAAACAAAGGGATATCCATATTATCCTACTTGCCTGCTCTGCTCCCCAGGATTATTGTCTGCCTCTTGCCTTTCCTCTGCATTTTGGAAGCGCTCAATCTCTGCAAACACTTCAGCAATCTCTTCCTTCAGCTTCTGCAAAGGAAAAGTCAGGAAGATGAAGGTGATGAAGAGAGAAACAGCTGAGATATACAGAGCATGTCCTACTTCTTCCCTCAATCATAGGAAAAGGACAGGTCAGATGGTCACAACCAGCCAAGGACGTCTATGAAATGGGCACTGCTCTGGGGTGACCCTGCTGAATTCCAGATGAAAACAATGGGAGAGAGGGACAAAAGGATGTTCTCATGCCTGTTGTCAATCAAGGCTGGAAAATCAAGCTCAGCCAGCGTGGAGAGTGTCAGAGAACTCACCCCAGTGTTGATTTCAGTTCCTCAAACAATGTCAGATGTGAGGCTCCTTCCATTGTGCCCATTTCCTTCTAGCTTTAACTTTGCATAACCATACTATACATCCAGGAAAGGGGAAGTGGAACCAGTAGCTGTGAGGTCAATATGAATCCGAAGTGGCCACATTGTGAAACAGAGTTTTTAACATATCTATCATTTGAATACCATTGAGCAGATACCTGTCTTTAGGTGGAGAAAAAAGAGAGGAGGAGTAAAAGAAGAATAATCACAGCCAGATTTTAAAAAATCAATTGTAGAGTTAGTTTCCTTTAGGCCCACGACAGACCATGGCCTTCTTGGCTGGATATTCTGCGTTACCAGGGAAATGAAGATGTCTATATCTCCTTGCTTCTATCCTGTGTTACGGTCCTCCTCAGAGCCAGACTGCATCACAGCTCTCTTCCAGGAATCACCTGAATTCTTTCCCACACAAACCAGAATAGGCAGGGGAAGAAGGGTTGTTCTGTGACAGATCTTGCCTCATCAAGAAGTGAGGGTGTGGCTGCCATATGAAACCAAACAGGGGAACTGGAGTTCTCCAATATCCCATAATTTAAAAGAGCTTCTGGATTTCAGTTTTGCTCTGGCCTTCATTCTGTTGTGCTTCATCAGCCTCCAGAGCCGGCAGTGTTCCTTACTAAGCTTCAGGTATTGCAGAAACGTAACAAAGCTGTGATCATCAGTCCTGTATTTCGAATGATTGTCAGTTTTGTTATTTTATTTATTGCTGTCTTTTGGCAGTGTAATCGGCAAGTCTAGAGCCATCCTCTCCCCTCCTCCCTCTCCACCCACATCTCTGCGTTAAAGAGTATTGCTAGATACTTTTTGAAGAAATCCATCTGGGAGAATGTCTCTAGCTCTAGGTACTCCTTCACCTCAACTCATCCTGTTCCATTGGACAGTGCATACCCCATTGGTTAATGGCTTTGAGATTTAGAGTATGGGTCCGTATAGTCTAGCAGCTTTTTGCTGTCCATAGTGGGTAAAAAATACAGTATTCCTGTTCAAGTATTCTGCCTCCTATATAATGCCCATTGCCCACTCGAAAAAGTGAAGAGATAAGAACCACATACAAGCAAACCATATGCACATACATTCATAGCCTGTTTTGCAGGAAGGGACAAGACACCATTCTGATTTGCAGCAGAGATGATGAGTCTGGAAGCCTGAGAGTGTTAGGGAGTTTGGCTTAATCTTTTATGCAAGGAAATACCGCACACATTCCCCAGGCATCGGGACATCTTCACGTTGTGGGAAAATCAGTGCAAGTCCAATGATTCAATGCAATAAGTTCTCTCAAACAGGAGACCACATTGCATGGTGGTGGAGGCAGAACAGAATAGAAAGTGTACGGCACCATGCGTGGCTGCGATGTGATATTACTGACTGATTTTGAATCTGTCACTTTCAGACATTTTAGGAGTCAGTGGATAAATGTTTGGGTCTGCTAAAAGAAGAGAAAAAAAGCAAGTTCAACCATGAAAACTTGTGTGCAAGGTCCTGCCATCAAACCTCTCTAAAGAGACAGGATCCTTCATGAAGGACTTGTTAGAGGTCCACAAACCAAAGCTGGATAAACACATGGGGATGCAGCAGGTAACTAGGACTGATATGTCATTAGCAGGTAATCAGTAATTAAAAATAATCATAAATGCTGAGTCAGATCCCTGCCAGTGTGACTTAGTAAAGTCATACTCATTTCCTTAATCCTAAATATGCAATCCCAGCTCACCCCTGCTAATGAGCTGACCAGCGTTTCTCAAATATCTCATTAGGGTAGTTGATGACTCCTGCAGCAGAGAGTGCCATAGGTTGGATGCACACTGGAAACAATTATGGCAGGGCAGCCTGAAATTCAGAATTCAAGTTGGATCACGCCAGAGCAAATGTCTCCTGTGCAAGA
Organism: Calidris pugnax; assembly: GCF_001431845.1. NCBI lineage: Eukaryota > Metazoa > Chordata > Aves > Charadriiformes > Scolopacidae > Calidris > Calidris pugnax. The sequence goes on along the minus strand of NW_015094506.1, from coordinate 3,173,125 downwards.
GCACTTCTGCATGGCCTGGATTGTTATGTGAAGATGCTCCTTGGTGAAGATAGTCTTGAGAAGGCTAGGCAGACAGGAGGAACAGCAAGGTCCTTACCTTAATATCCTCCAGAAGCTCTTGTCTGTGCTGCCTGATTGTCTCTATTTCAGCCTCTTCAGCCTCACTCAAGTCAGTTGACCCTGGAAGAGCGAAGAAGCAATGAGAATAGTACTAAGGTCAACATATCACAGGAAAAGCTGCCTCAACCACTCAGGGCCTGTCCTCTCCTAGGGTCATGCCACTGCAACTCTGACTTCTGTGTTTCAGCATCTATGTGCTGTGCTGTTGCAGCCACTGCACCTCAGCTTTGTCCTGCAAATGGTTTTCAGTGCGGAGCAAGCAGCACAGACCCATATACCCGTCCTAGCAGCCAGCTGCTGTGCTGGTAGCCCTCTGATCTAAGCCTGCAGCAACCCCCCCACCGCCTACACAACCGATTTTGCTTGCCACGAGCGCAATGAAGAGGTCTTACCAAATGCTCTTGGTGGTTTTTATGTCAGTCATCTTTATGTACCCAAAAGCTGCGACCTAAATACTTCATCTACATCCAAACTGCCCATGCAGGGCCACTGGTTTCATGGATTGATCCACCACTGCTAGAGTCAGAAATGACTTAAGAGAGAGAATAGAGGTTTTTCAAGTCTGAGGGCAGGATCTAGGGGGGATGAAAGCTTTGCTGAAGAAGGAGCATCTGTGGGAGGCTGTTGTTCTGTGGACTACAGACAATGCAGAAATAAGAGGAGGTTTCCTTGTAATGTACAGGAAGTTGAACAGATACCAACAGAGCCAAGGCAACCACAACATGATTCATAAAAGATCTAGAAGAATTGGGGTGACAGCACTGCTGCTAAATATAACCCAGGTGAAGCACAACCTTTTCATCAAGGAGAAAGAGAAGGCTGCAGCCCTAGAGAGGTGAAGCAGATGGCTACCCCAGGAAAAAAAAACAGGGGGCTCGCACAAGGCTGAGAGCACTGGAGCTCCTGGGAGGTCACTGCAGAACTTGCAGACAGGGTCCTTGCTGCACCCAAACGCTGCAAGACAAAGCTTGTCCAGAGAGCCAGGTCAGATCACTGGGTGCCCTGCTCCACTGTTTCATAAGCCAAAATCCCCTGGGCCTCCCATCTTCCTGGAAAAAGGGGAAGTGGCACCAGCTGCCTTGGAAATTGTCTTAGTGTGGATCTCACGTGCAAAAGAACTGCTATAAATATGAGTGGGGAAAAAAGGGGAAGGAACCAGCCAAGACAGACAGAAGGAAAAGGGGACAAGGGGAGTCATCTCAGAGCCCATATCCTTCTTTCCTGTCATGGCCACAACAGCTCAGAGAGAGCTGCCTTCCCTGATCCTAATCCTTCCCCCATCCTCCTGCCTTGTTGGGTTCCCATGTGCTAATTCTGTCCTATTACTTTTCTCAGGCTGCAGTCTCTCTCCCGTCACTTTTCCCGCTGTTTTCAAGCACTGCATTCACTGGAGAGAAGCTGCTGAGCCTCTGAGAGGGGGAAGGATCCAGCAAGAAATCAGGACTGAAAAGGACCCACATCCCCTCCTGGCTCTGCAAGAAGCCCTTCTGAAGAGATGGAAGAAACTGACTGATTGCTGAAGCAGGTCAAGAGAGGAGGAAAACCTGTAGCATCCAGCAGGTCATAACAGCCAAATGAGTATGTGAGGGGAAAACAAATAAACAAGCAAGGAAGCAAGAAACAAGCAAACAAAAAGAAACAACAAAAACCCCCATGCAGTGGCTTTGCTGCTTGTTAGGCGGGTTGCTGACTTCCCCTTGAATGTCAGCCCAGCAGCGCCTGGGTCTTTCAGCTTACTCTCTGTCTCCTGCTGTTCTGGTGTGTGCAGGAGATGAAGCCATGCTCATGGCCTCCCCAGCTTTATCTCACTCACCCCTACAGGGGCTGGCAATTGTGGAATCACTGGGGTGATCCCTTGACAAATTGCCACTAAGGCCTTTTGTCCTGTATTTCTTTCCACAAAGGCATCGTAGCAGGACATACCTGAGGAACTTCCCCTTCCCCCCCCCTCATCAGCAAAGTCTCTAGTGTGGCTGGTTGCCTTGCTTCGGTTGTTGTGTGTCTACTGAAGCAGCCTAAAGCATCTCAAAGAGTTGTGAGGCTCCCAGAGGACACCATCTCACCCACACGACCCCCACCGAGACTGTAAATAACTCGATCCCCCTTCCTCCTGAATATCTGAAAACCCCAGCTCCCAAGGGATTTACACGTCCACTTTCTCAGAAAAGAGTAGGAAGGACTGGGGGGGGCGAGGCGGGGTAGAAGAAGCATAGGAGTCAGGGAGAAGGGGAGGGAATCAAGTGATAAAAAGCCAAGAAAGGGTGACGTAGTCAGGAAAAAAATGGACGGATCAAACTTTCAGAGCAATTTAGACTGAGCTGCAGAGAGGGTCCTTGTAAGGTTTCCTGTTTCCTAAACAGCTTAAGTCCCTGATTGCCTCGGAAAATAATTCTGAGGTCAGTGTTTGCACGTTACTCTGCTTTCCTAACAGAAGTCTTAATGCTCTGCTCAGTGCTATTCTGAGGTTGTCCATCAATGTTACTGCACACATTGAGGTCTACAGTTAGGGGAAGTGAACACAAAAGGCTTGTCCACAGGAAGGCAGTGAAGGCAGGAGAGGCAGCTGGGCAAGCAGCAGATGGGACATCGAGATCAGGGTGCTTTGCCTTTCCTTCCCTCTCCACGTTGAGAATGAGCCGAGCTGGTAGGAGAGGAACACTCCGAGTGAAGCACCGCCTGGCTTGCAATGGCAAAGGGAATTAATTCATCCCTGCACTGGGGGACTGAGGAACAGCCTCAGCCCTGTCAAAGTCCTCAGTACCACCAAGTTCTACTTCCCTCTCGAGCTAAGTCAGGACACAGATGAAGCGTAGCCCTGGTCAGGGTTCTTTGCACAGGGGGAAATTTCACCCTGATGAAGAACACGCCACGAAAACACCCGCAGGTTTCAGGGGGACGGTGTCAGCCAGACTGACACTTAAGTCTTCCGGTTAAGACACAACACCTAAAAACTGGCGAGCACCCTCTCCTGAGAGGACATGAAGTTGCTGCTTGAAATTAATTTTCAGAGAACAAAAGTTGAAAGGAAAGCACATCAGCATCACATTTGTGGGGCTGTTGAGGTTACTTCCCTACTCTCAGGGCAGACCCAGATAGAAAGACCTGCCAGTTCTTCATGAACTGCCCAGGCTTGTATTTTTAGTGCTGTCACTCAAAACAGAACACAGACTTCAATTCCAGATGTGGTGACTTACGCCCTCAGCCTCCTTATTTGGAGGGTAGGTCGGAGTTACCCAAAAGTCTGGGTACTCAGGTGGCCAGCAAAGAGTGCTGTGTTTGGTGGTCTCATTTCCCATTGCAAACGGCTGTGCAGAGCCATCCAGGTGCTAAGTGAGGCATTCAATCCCAAGCAAAAGACAATGAATAGGAAAATAGCTTTTGGAGCACAGGGATAAGTAGGAAGTGACTACTTAGGACAGCATAAACAGAAGGTTATGAAGAATGACTGCCTCTGTATCACTGTTAGAGACCATCCGCATGCTACCCATCCACAGTATAAGAGCAGAAGTTCAGCTGGCGCATTTGCAAGGCAATTTAGGGCTCTGAGTGTAGCAGCTGATGGGTTTGGATGCCTCCACCCATGTCAACACACAGAGCAGCCGGAGGGCACCTTCTGCCTGCACGAGGTTGTCTAGTGGAAGAATTTCACCTGAAATTCCTTTTCTTTTTTGATATGTCTGCTGTGTGATCTCCAGCACAGACCACCTCCTCCCCAGCCAGGTACCAGGCTGGTACCAGGCAGATAACATGAAGCCTTCCAGCTCTTCAAATCCCTCCAGCCCAATCTGTCTCCCTCCTGCAGCAACCCCACAGTTCTCTTCCAGCTTGTGTCAGAAAAAATTCAATGTGGACCTCACAGAACTCTAATTTGCACATTCCAGCAATGGGGGAAAATGTGTGAAGAATTTATGTTGCCTCCTGGTGCCCTTTTCCCACAGGACAACTTACAGCAATCCAAATGCTTCCAAATGCTTTTGCCTATGGCTCTCACCCCTCCCATGTTTCACACCCCCAGCTCAAGGATTTGGCATACTGGCTCTGCCGCCTCTCTGAGACAGTTGCTAGAGGGTCCTGAAGGAAGCTGGAAGAGGATATCCACTGTGGGGAGAGCAGCCTCCCCACAGACATAGGTCTCTGCTGCACACAGCTGTGGCAGATAGGTACCTAGGAGGACCATGGCATCTCCAGGTAGGAGTGACTCCAGGAGAAAGTGCATGTGCACCTCTGACCTTGAGGAAAATCATGCCACAACAGAGCAACTTTAAATACATCCAGCGCTCTAAAGCTCACTGGAGAAACTGCGTCTGGGGACAGCCTTGGCTCCCAAGGCAAAGCAGCATCAAACAAACCCACTCTCCCACCCAGCTGTGAAGTGATAGGCTGGGACTGAGCAAAGACATCAGTCAGAACCAGCACGTCTCTTCAGGCCTATCTCCAGGCTCTGCCTCTAGCCAGAGCTGAGCAAACATTGTCCCAGAGCTGGACTTCATTATGTTATTGCAGTGTGGAACTTTTAAGACGTAATTAACACAGTATCACTTAACTTGAGTGAATGCCAGTGTCGGACCACCAGTTCTGAAAGCCTCAGTTTCCATGGAAAGCACACTCCAAAGCACGCAGCAAAATATGAGTTACCCCCCGCTTCCTCCTGCCCAGCTTGTCCTGCAGAACCTTTGTCCACAGCTGCTTTCAGGTGGTGAGGGGTGGGTGATCTGCAGAGACTCACCTTCACCAACATTCATAGCCAGATGCTGGCAAGAGCTCAGCTCCCATGGGTCCCACCAATCTCCCTGACAAGCGAGGCTGGTATTTGGTTTGAACGTGGCTTTTCCTTGGCTACCCACCTAGGAGCTAAAAAGCGCAGAACAGTTGTTGACACCAGGCCCTGCTTTTTCCCTTTGTTCTGCGCTCTGTATCATACACGCAAAAGCCTGTGAGGACAAAGAGTCAGACACAGCAGGGCCATTGCAAGATGATCCCTTTTCTTCCTGGCCCTTGTTCAGCCTATTCCCGCTCAGCCCTCCCTCTCTGCTGCCTTTGCACACACACTCAGAGCTTTCTCAGCCAGGGGCTAAAAATGTTCAGTCTGGCAGTATGTCTTTGTCTGCTGAATCCCAACCACTTTATCCTTCACCTGCCAAAGTAGGAAACAAAACCCGAGATGTCTCTCGGTTCCTCAGATGTGGCTTATCTCCTCCACCCACCCACATCTGCCTTTTGAGATACTGTTCCAGGACCAGGCAGACCCACCTGCAGGTCACTTGGAGTTGGTAGGACCCTAACACGGTCATTTACCTTTAACAAGAGAGGCCTGGGTACCAAAAGCATGTTGTGCTGGGACACCCAACTGACTGAGAGGCTCTGCAAAGGCAACCAAGCTTCTGGGGCCTGCAAGGAAATACCACTGAGGAGCTTGCAAGCCATGCTAGAGCTGCAGGAAGAGAAGCCAAAGCTTATAGGTGCTCATCCCAAGTGTCACATATATACTCTTGATACCCCTGAGTCAGTTCCTGGCTCAGCTACAAGGGACCAGCAGAGTAGACACTCTCAGCACAAAAGCCATTCAAATTAGTGGGAAAATTTCTTCCGATGTGAAAGGAGTTTGCTTATAGGAGAACAAGTAAAAAGAAACCCACGCCTAACGCTGAAGGCTAACAAGCAATTAACTGCACCACTACAGATCTTCCACTATCTCATTCCTCCAGCCACCAGCTGCAGCATCCACTCTGGCTGCTGGGATTTCATGGTGTGCTCTGCCCCACCAAACTGAGCATGCAGCCCTCAACAGAAAACAAGGCAAAAGACAGTCAAGGCTTACCAGCGGGACAAAAGTCCATCCTGAAGAGCGCAATATCTTTTCAACAAAAGTATGTTTTTCCTCCTTGCCTTCTGCTTGTTCAGATGCTTCACAGAACTGAAACAACTTGGAGCCAGTGACCAAGATCGCAGCAGCATTAGGGGGGGCGGGTTGCCCTGTGACTCCTCCCTTCCTCTCCTCTGCCCTCCAACCTCATCTCAAGATCTTGCATCGGTGAAGGAAGCTGTGTGTGCACACTGCAATGAGGGGCTCCTGGGCTGCTTCTGAAATGCAAATGCACAAATGCATTTCCCTCCTAGCACCATTTTGGGGAATCTCTGAGCACACGTCTCTCTTTGAGGGGACTGTAATAAGCAGTTAGAGGCTGATAGTACTTTGGGCTTTTGCCTGAGATACTCTGAGGAGAGAGGGGGGGGGAAGAAAGGAAGTTCTTTATTCAGAAAATCCATCTGATTCAGAAAATCCATCCGATTCGGGAAGTGGTTTCATTTTAAAGGAAAGATTCTTCCTGTGGAATTCTGCAGCAGGTGGGGGTGGTGGTGAACATTCCAAAATTGGAGGATGGTTGATGGAAGGGAGAAGAGTCTTTTTCTTCTTTTCCCTCCCCCTGACCCCCCCCAAGTGACTTGTACTCTAAGTCTTGCTTGTTCCTTTTTTTCCACTAACAGACTGGGTTTTTTTAGGAACCCTGGTATGTAAGGAAGTGAGTGAATTGAAAAATGAATGAAGCCCTCTCTCAGGTTTAGTGGTAGTCCTGCTGGTGGGACAGCTGGCATTAGCAGGACAGTTTTGTGCTGCCCTGTTCACCTGCGAGGCAGAGAGGTGCACTTTTTCCTCCGTCCTCTCCACACAGCCCCAGAAAGCTCTACGCATCCCCTTGAGTTGTCTTTAGTTGCCATGTGATTTATGTGGTAGATCTCTGATGCAGGCAATGTGGGGAAAAAAAAGAAGTGTGCAGGAGAGCACGATGTCAGAGCCAGGAGAGCTGGTGACAGTGAATAAATAGGCCAAGGTGAAATTCAAACCAGTTGTGATGCCCAAACAGGGCTCTTGCTTTCTCTAGCAGGACTGAAGGTGTAGAGGGATGGCTTCTCTCCACGCATGAACGCTTACCTCTGCAGCACTTTACACCTTTAGCTCCCCGACCTGTTGCTGTATTCTCAGCAGGCCTTGAGCAGGACAGCAAAACAGGTACAGACTTCTACCTACCGTCTTTCCATGAGACAGCAAGGTAGAGTTTGCAAGAGCATGCGTAGAAAAAGAAGAATTGACCTTCTGACTTCTTATGCAGTTGGAGCTAGCATGTATGTACACTTGCCACCATTTAGAATAGGCTTCTCTGAGGCCTATGAGGTCCTCACTTCCTGTGAGGTCCTTGACTCACAAGGAAAGGAAGAGCCATTACCTTCCCACATTCCCATTAACTGAGTTTGGCCTGAGATCCTCTGGAGAGAATAACTGGCCCTTTAAAAGGCTCGATGCAAAAGGTGGGGTCTGCCTGAACACTCTGGCTAAGGTCCATTGCTCTAGGGCCATTCAACCTCATAAAGAAAGACACAGATTGCCCTCCTTCCCTCTCAGTCTCTTGCATTTGCTCTAACCTGTGGTTATCCTATAGGTTCAGTGCTGTTATTGGAGAGCACAAGCACTCCAATGAACGTCCAGTGAAGGGTGGCAGATATCCCAACCTTAAAGCTGTCAAGGGGTGGCAGAAATCCAGAATGAATCCACGCAGGCAGCTGTAGGCAGGGTCACAAATAACCTATGATCTTTAGGAAGAGTCAGTGGCAAGGATTTAGCACTCACTTTCCATGGTCAGTGTCAATATTTTCAAAGAAGAAGCTAGGAGCTTATTTGGGAGGGATAAAAAGAAGGAGAAGAGGCCAAGCTTTATTAATGCAAACTGATTTCAAATGATTACACCAATGTCTGATCAATGTCTGATTTGACCTTCATTTCACCCAATGCTCATGCATAAAATCAGAGGCCTGCCTTTGGGTCAATAAATTGCCAGTTTACACCTCTTGTAAACTCAATTTCTTTCTTGAGATTCTGGGCCACATCAGAGGAGAATTCACTGCCCCACAGCCTGGCCCAGTGTTCCAATTCCTGCACTGGGGCTGGGTCCAGCATGTCACCTCCCGTCCCTCCATCATTGTTTTCCACAACAAAAAATAAAATTGTTTCAGCAGTATTGCAGCTGACATGAAGCAGATCACTGCCCCACAGCCTGGCCCAGTGTTCCAATTCCTGCACTGGGGCTGGGTCCAGCATGTCACCTCCCGTCCCTCCATCATTGTTTTCCACAACAAAAAATAAAATTGTTTCAGCAGTATTACAGCTGACATGAAGCAAACCTAAAGCATGCCAACCTAAAGCGCTTCCTTGAAAGACCTGATCTTGCCTGCTTCAAAGGTAGGTGACATATATAGGCAACTTGATCAGGGCTCTTATATATGCGTCTGTGGGCAGGTCAAACCACAAGCACCCTACAAACACAAAACAGATGCCTCTGTGCACTGCAAAAGTAGTCTCAGCCACTCCAGCAGACCACACTGCAAAACTCGTAGCCATGTCTCTAATCGTCTTCATCTCTTAACTCTTTGATGTTTCTTCCTACTCACAGCTTTTCCGGCATGTCTGTTGGAATCCCTGACTGCCCTGTTTTGAGTCCTTACCTACTAATTTATTTCAGTGGTCACCTCCGCTACTTGCATTCTCCCAGTTCTGGTAGCCTTGCTTTTAACAGTGGTTGGCCTTGATGCAATTTAAATGCTTTCAGTTACTTCAGCCAGGGGAGTCTGAATGGGAAACGCACCATTAAAAAACTGCATAAGCCCATTTCATGTAAAAATGAAACACCTGTGAGATGTTTCCCCATGAGGGTACACAAGAAGTGACACAGGATCATGTAACTAAACTAAGCCTAGAGCATCCCCCGTTTTTCCATAGAGCCCGGGAAGTATATCTCTCTCTCCAGGTCCTTAGTCTGCCACTCACTCACACAGTGCGCAGACTAACTTGGTTCCAGGCATGTCCTGCAGAAAAACAACCAGTTCCTCTCTTGAGGAAACCTAGACCCAGATGAGAGGTCACTTTGCTTGAACATCCCAGACAGGCAATATGGATCTGTAGTGAATTCAGGTGGATACCAACAGTACCCCAACCAGCAAACCATCTGGAAATGCCCTTAAGGTAAGTGACGTTTTCTGTGGTCATGGCATGAAAATACCACGAAAGGGCTACATTATTTCAAGTGAAAAAGGTAGGGGGGAAACAAAGGAAAAAGAAGAGACACAGGATGAGGCACAACAAGGGAGAATGAGGGGTAGGAAGGAAGGAAGGCAGGAAGGAAAGAATGAGAGGAAGAAAGCAGGAGAGTTAGCAAGCATGGAAGCAAGAAAGGACAAGCAAGCAAGCAAGATGACATAAAAATTAATTACGCCCCAGTGGCATAAAAACATCAAATGTTTCTCTCCTAGGGGGAGATGAGATTTAAGTGCTATACAGTGTGGTCAGAGCTAAGCCATAGCCACCAGCTCAGAGTAAATGGATTCTCCACTGGTGTTGTCAACAAGGCCAGCATAGATACAGCCTAGGTCAAATGAAGACTAAGCAAGGAGAATTTGACATGCAGCAAAAATCAGTTTATACTAAAAGACGCCTCATTGAGGAGACTGAGTCATGTTGGGAACTGATTCTGGCACCTTCCTCTTTCTAGAGAAGCCTATGGCCTATACAGTAAAAAAACCCACCATGATGACTGCAGCAACATCTGGGAAAAGAGCAGCTCAGATGAAACCAAGGGCATTTCTCATCAAAGAATGTACTCCTTGGAAAAGCAGGAGACTGGAGGAAGATCCAAAGAATCTTCTATCCAAAGAATTTCTATCAGGTGATGGAAATTTTTTCAACAAGGCAAAGAGTAGAGCTGGAAATGGCCACTCCTTGCTCCAAGACATATCTGGCTCCGAGGTGTAAAGTTCTCTTAGCTATGCAAGAAGTGTCAACAAGGGAACAAGAGGACCGGGTGGGAGGGGTTGTTGAGGGGCCTACATAATATCAGGGTAAGCGAAGGCACCTGGGACAGGTCAGATACGTCTTGGATTGGATTGGAGTGGGATTTGCCTATCAATCCCTTTCACATCCAACACCCCAAAGGTAAAGCAGTGCTTCTCCTTTTCAACAGCCTCCAGAGCTGTTGAAATCAGGGACAGGAAGAAGCAGACCCCTGGAAATCAGCGCTTTTGATACAGGACTGGGATTAGATCCAGTAGTTGCTTCTGCCACTGCACATCCTTCCCAGCTGTGGTTATCTCAGGTTGGGGCTGTGCAGGCAAGAGCTGGGAGTGTGTGCAAGGGGAGCATCCAGGCTGGTCCAGCAGTTCTCACCTCATCAAGCACAGGCAGGTTAGGCAGACTGCAGCAGATCAATACTCCAGGCTGCTCCCTGTGCCTCCTCTGCCACAAAACATTTCTTCTCTGAGGATGCTCTCTGACTGCACACAGACACTTAAATTGGAGCTGGAAGTATCTGTTGTTTTGGTGGTCACAAAGGAAAATATCAAACCAACAGCACGGGTGTGCTTTTCTACTATTTGGTATAGGTTTAAAATAATTGTGTAAATAAAAAGGAAATATAAATATTTCCTACTACTTTCAAGGAGATAAAGACAGTGACAAAGTGTCATATATTTCTCTGTGCTGAACATGCCAACTATATTCCTACATCTATCCACGGAGAGACAAAGTATAGGTCTGTACAAAATCAATAGCCCCTTCAGTCTCGCGTTCAGGGTGGGCTTAGGGACTGCAGTATGTCAGGAGAGAGGGTACCACTTCTTACACAGTATTGTGGGGGCTTACAAGCTGCACAGACAGTATTTTGATGTAAGCTAAAACAGCACTACAGCAAAGACAACAACAGGATTTTTCATATAACAATTGGAATAAAATAATCCTTGTCCACTGTGAGGAGAAACAGCGACTGTGACAGCCAGAGCAGTAGCTCAGGAGGAAAACGTGCAGGCAGTAAGTAAAGCTACTAGTGCAGAGTACCTGGAATAGCCTGTCCTCAGCTGCTTTTCCTAATTCAAGGAGCTGGAATCTATTTTAAAGGTAGAATGATGGAGATTATAAAAGGCCACAGGAAAAAACCCCAACCACCTCTTATAAAAATTATAGGAAGGTGACTTGGAGTCTGATAAACTTGAATGAAGAGCCAGAGGGATTTTTTTGTTGGACTCAGAAGTGCAGCAAGATTGAAGCTTTATGCCTTTGAAAAAAAAATATGGTAGAATTCAAGCAAAAGATTTTACTTTGGTAGTTCAAAAAATATTAGTCTTGTAAAACAGAATAGCTATAGATTTCCTTAGTTGTCTAAAAAGGTCTTTTCACTTTTCTGTTGCAGCCTTCCTAGAAGATACCATAGCTTCCCAGTAAAGATATGTATTAGATTGACCTTTACATAAAAATATGCATACAAACCATCCTATATCTAACATCTGATAACATATGAAGAGTGTTAGCAGGCAGGGGAGTCGAGCCAAGCAGCTGACACTCAAGTTAGAATTTACATGTGTAATCTCTAGTCCCTGTTACCTCCCCTCTACAACAGGCAGGTGAAAATGTCGAACCATCTAAGCACCTTGTGGGAAAGGATGCAGTCAGATACTGATCTGTATTTGTTACCATTAAGTAACAGAGTGGTATCAGGAAGATGGGGGCTGTCACTGGCTGAGAACAAAATATCTGTAAGGATGGAAACAGATATCAGAATCACTGGGGACTTGCAGAAGTAGAGAACCAGATAAGGCCAAGTCATAAAAAAACAGTATGATTTAGAGTCTGCGAACAACTTCTCAGCTGAGGGAAGTGCAAGTGTGAATCAGCCATCACAACAAACTTGATGCCCCTTTGGGCACCTGTCTGTGCCATGGTCTTCTGCTTACCCACGTACACAGTGGAGAAGGGGTGGAGGAGGTGAACCTCTCCCAGTGCTCCTGTGGACCTGCTATTTTGCCCCAAATTGGAGAGGCTGAGAGCTTTCCCACTCTGAGAGCCTCCATGACAGCGTATGGACCACCTGCTCCTGATTGCAATAGGGCTGGTCTCCAGAAAAGTCCATGAGTAAGACAGGTCCAAGACTCTACAGTAAACACCATTTTCAAGTTGAATTGCTTATGAGTTACGTTGTCAATGTAGGTAGTTTGTGTTCAGTGAGGCTGGACTGGAAACTTCTTTTTTTTTTTTTTCCTAAGCTCTTGATTGAGAGTATAAATTTAGGCTAGAGACGCCCTTGGTATGGCCGTGTATGAAGCACAGACTCTGTATGAAGCAGCTCCACGAGCTCTCTAACCGCAGGGACTGCAGAAAATCGTGGCCTGAGGTGCATGGCCCCTCTTCAGTTACAATGTGAGCTCTGAATTCAGGGCAGGCTTTTCAGAGGAGCAGGGCAGCCAGTGAGAAACCGCAGCAGAAAGGAGAGCCTCCATGACAGCGTATGGACCACCTGCTCCTGATTGCAATAGGGCTGGTCTCCAGAAAAGTCCATGAGTAAGACAGGTCCAAGACTCTACAGTAAACACCATTTTCAAGTTGAATTGCTTATGAGTTACGTTGTCAATGTAGGTAGTTTGTGTTCAGTGATGGGACTGGAAATTTTTTTTTTTTTTTTTTTTCCTAAGCTCTTGATTGAGAGTATAAATTTAGGCTAGAGACGCCCTTGGTATGGCCGTGTATGAAGCACAGACTCTGTATGAAGCAGCTCCACGAGCTCTCTAACCGCAGGGACTGCAGAAAATCGTGGCCTGAGGTGCATGGCCCCTCTTCAGTTACAATGTGAGCTCTGAATTCAGGGCAGGCTTTTCAGAGGAGCAGGGCAGCCAGTGAGAAACCGCAGCAGAAAGGGGGGCATCAAGAGGGAGGGGTAGCACTTTTGGAGAAGAGAAGCAGAAAAGGAAGAACTAAAAGCAGGAGGCAGGGGGTACAAAGCTGTGTAAATGGGGAAGTGGGAAGACACAAAAGGGGAATATAGCAGGTGAGGACAGTTTGCAGCCCTGCCAGGCTGAAGCAAATTACTCTTTTCCCTAGTGGAGGCCCAGCACACACAGGTCTCAAATCCACTCAGGATTGCCTGGGCCATAGCTCACACAGAATAAATCCTATCAGGGCCCAAGGTAATGAGAACACCTGCTGTGGCCGTGCCCTGTGTGGGGAAAGAAATGAGCCTTGTGTTCTCCCCTGGAAAGGAATCGCTCTGCTACTCTGTCTACACTGAAGGACAAGTCTCCTGCTCAGCTCCCACCCTCCTGTGCCAGGCTGTGAAGTACAAACACCATTTCTGAAAGAACCCCCTGACCCTTTTCCCATCCTCCCTTAGGGAGCAGAACCCCCCTCCCCAAGGAAGGGGGAGAGATGGAGTCACCCAAATTCCTTGCTGCTTTGGGTCCTTGTTGGGGGAAGAATGGTGTCATGCATTGCCCGCTGTCCCACATGGGTGCTGTGCAAACCCAGCGTAGATTGGTCACTCAGAAGTGACCCAGCCCAGGGCCCTGGAAGCCTCTCAGAGCAAAACTGTCTCACTGAGCAGTTCTTTCCCATTAGCGTCTTCCTCAAACTCAGTGAAGGCACCAGATGGGTGCCTGCCTTCCCTCAGCCCTGCTGCATGTGCAGAAGGAAACTTATCTCAAGAGCACCTCTTTGTGGTGTGAGAGGACATCAAAGCAGCAACAGATCTGTATGTGCTCAGCTAGGTGCTATGGGGCTACTGACTGCAGTTTCCTTCCCTTTCCTGCATCTTATACAACTGAGAAGTTTTAAGGTAGCATGTGCCAGTTCTCAGAGAGATTACAGTATGTGTTATTTGACTGTAATATTCCATTTTTAATCAAATAGAATGGAAAGAACCACTCTAAAAGTCTTTATGTAAATCCCTATTGTCTCTCTACAGAGGCACTGGCAGAGGAGGGATGTTTATAGATCCACGGCACAGATCTCTGACTTGGATGAGAGGACTGACTATCCATAGCAGTAGCAGGCAATTATCTTCCAAAACTAATTTGCCCAGAAGGGGGATGGATATATACCTTCTCGCTGGGACTTCCACAGCTCATTGTTGGCCATATAGAACTACAGTGTCTTTGACATGGGGCTCACCTGGAAATGGAGTCTCAGCTACAGTCCCTTCTCCCTGACCAATTTTAACTTGTCATCTTCTCCTTCCCCACTCCCTTCCACACTGCCCGCCCCACAAGCCCATCTGCCAGACTACAAGGCCAAAAGCATACACTGGCATTCAGCAGGTCAGTGGTCCTTGTTTGTCCCTGTCACCACGTCCTACTGTGCCACTGGCCAGTTTTCCATCCAGTTTTCCTTTGCCTGAATCCCGTCCCTAGCTTCAGTATCCTCACATGACTGTTACTCTTTTCCAGGTAAGACTCAGTGTGTTCTCCAGCTCTCCTCAGCTCTTTTTCCTTCAGTCCACATCCTTCCCACCTGAGGTGTTCACTTGCTGTTCTTCCCACCCTGCTTCTCTCCAGGCACATAGGGGTTACCTTCAGAGAAGAGATTGGGTGAAAACAGAAATGTTCCTTTGGAGAAGCTGAGTCTAAATGCAGTTTCAACAACGCCCAGAAAGGGGTTAGTTTCCTGTTTGCCTGTGCCAGGCTGCCTGCCCGACCTAGAGCTCTCTGAATCCCTAGGGACTCCACCAGCTCCAGCTCCTTGGGCCCTCAATTGTCATCCAGGTGCCTCCCACACAGAGCTCTCAATATGTCCAGTTGCCTGGGGAGCTGTAATGGTTTTTCTCCATCCACCAGTAGCATTCCCCAGAGCCAGATATACCTACTTTCTCTTCTGACCCACTATATTCTGCACCTGCCTGCCCTTTCCAGCTCCTGCTGCTGCTCTCCCTGTAGCAGCCTTTGTCACTCTCCCTTCTGTCCTTCTCTGATCTGTATTCCTATGGCCTGTTCCTGCTCTTGCTTGCAGAGGAGTCAGTGGGTTTCTTTCCTTCCCCTTCCCTACCACCCACAGAGGGAACACCTCGTACAGCTGGTTGCTTTGTGCTGCTGAAATAGCCACAAGACTTGGAAAGGTTTCACAGCTGAAGGTTTCTGGGTTGCGGCCAGTGCTGAGTGATGGATGGGAGAGCTCTCCTCCCGAGCAGGTCAGTGGCAACAGCCTCCCGTGGCTGCAGCAGCACAAAGGTCACCAATCTTTGGAGAAACACTTTCCCTCAGAGTTCCTTCCTTCAGGAACATCTCAGCTGAAAAACCACTGTTCTTGGCCTAATTGGCCTCCTGACAAAGCCTGGAAGTTATAATTACTTCTGTGTCACCATATCCCTTCTATAAAATGCATCTCCTGCCCCTACACTCATCAGTTCAGTCTGGAGCACGCAGATGTTCACACATTCACGCTTTTCCAGGGTCTTGCATGGGAGGAGAAGGAAGGAAGAGGAGGCAGACCCTCATTTCAAGATGGGAAAGGATGGAGTAGAGCCTCCTGGGATCTTTCTCCTCCTTGTCTCTTCTTTCTTAGGGTAATTTCTTCCTTCTTCTCCTTGCTGCTTAGCTCTAAAATCCTATTATCTTCTCAGGACAATGAGGACAGGCTGAGAGAGTTGGGGTTGTTTAGCCGGGAGAAGGATCCGAGGACACTTTACTGCAGCCTAGCATAAATATTTTAGTAGGGCCTGTAGTGATAGGACAAGGGGTGATGGTTTTAATTTAAAAGAGGGTAGATTCAGACTAGATATAAGGAAGAAATTTTTTATGATGAAGATGATAAAACACTAGAGCAGATAGCCCAGAGAGGTGATAGATGCCCCACCCCTGGAAATATTCAAGATCAGGTTGGATGGGGCTCTGAACAATCTGACCAGGTTGAAGATGTCCCTGCTTGTTGCAGGGGAGGTTGGACTACATAACCTTTAAAGGTCCGTTCCAACTCAAACCATTCTATGATTCTATGACAAGATGGAAGAGATCTGGCAGCAGCTCCCACTGGCTGCCTTTGCACAGAAGTAGGGGAGAACGTGGATAGGGAGAAGCTGGTTTGCAGCAGCTCCCCCCATCCACCAGTCTTGGCTCTCATAGTACTGGCAGGGAAGAGAAAAGAGTTCATTGCATCCCTTGATGCGTTTGCTCCGCTTCATGGTGAACACACAGGTCGACACAATACGTCTTTGTACTAGTAATCTGGGCAGGTGGAGAAGTGCGGCAGGACCTTATCACCACCGGGGAGGAGGGAAAGAGCAGCCATGGGGTGGTTGCTGTTTCCCAGAGGCTGCTTAACTTCCTTGTTCAGCCTTCACAGAAAACATTGCTCCTTTTGACGTTTTGCCACTGACACTCAGGGGCACTGGGAAGACCTGAAAAGCCTTCATTGCGCCACATCACCCCACTACTTCCATTTTAGATTCCCTTCCCTGCTTACACCTCCTCCAAAGTTTGGATGATGAAGGAGGAAAACCACCCCTCCGCTTTCTCACCCCGCTTCTAACCCTTGTTCAGCTCCCCTGTAAAAGCAGTTTGGTGCCCCCAGCCGTTCACTGGGATGGGGTGGGAAGGGAGAGGGTGAGCCACATGGGGAGGAAAAAAAAAATATTACAGTTCTCATCATCCCAACCATGAAGTCATGCACGCCCCGCCTTCGGCTAACGGCCTCGGCCGCAGAGCTGCTGCTGTGGTGGGAGGGGAGGAGGGACCGGAGGGTGATCGTCAAGTACAGTTCCCTCTTCCACTTCCTCCCCACAACCTGCCGCTCACTGCAGCACAAGGGCTGACACCCAAATTTGCCCGTCTCTCCCCGCTGTTTGCCTTGGCCTGACTTCCCTTTGCCCCGGGCACCGTCCTCCGCCACGGGTCCGGAGACATGCAAGCCATCAAGTGTGTCGTGGTGGGAGACGGGTAGGTACCCCTCTGGTTTGCTGTGGGTGCAGGGTGGGAGGGGTGGTGACAAGGGGCAAGCAAGAAGGTGGCTGCTTGGTGAAACTTCCCCAGCTTTGCTTCTGGCCTCCTGCAAATTGTGTTCCCTCTCTCGTTTGCGCTTCCCTTCCCAGGGCAAGGGACCTTTCTCTGGGGAGGGTGTGGAAGAGGGCATTTTGAAGGGCATCTGCAAAAGGGGCATAGGAAATGGAGCAGGTCTGTCCCATGCACAGGAGGTGGTGATGTTGCTGCCAGATTCAACCTCTAGGCAAGAGTCGGATTTAAAACCCGAGAGGTACAAGCGCTCTTCTGCAGGCGAATGGCTCCTTGAAAGCCATCTGCTCACTAGGGCTGACTGAGAGAGGGCACGGCACTATGGTCCTGATGAGATGAGATGTTCAGCTTTTCTTGGCACATTGCCTCTGTACTGGGGTGTGGGGGCGACAGTTTGGCAGGGGGTTCTGTGGGCACAAGGAGGCGGAGCTCTTTCCACCGAGATAGGCACGAGTATATGCCATTTTGGGAGTGGGAGGTAACACAACCTTGCCTTCACAGCATGATGGCATCACTGCCCGTGTCCCGTGATCCCTGGTAATGGCCAGATCCAAGCCATCAATAAGTGACGCAGCCAGTACTGCCGGGGACAGGAGGGATGGGGCGGATGGGATCTCTTCTTGCCCTGTGGGATGAGTAGATGCAAGGAAGGGAGGGGAGGGGAGGAGAGTCCACATTTATCACGGCGTAGGTTAATTCATTTCCCAGCTAGGAGCTGGCCAGACTGCTATCTGGGGCAGCTATCAGGTAGCAGATGAAGAGACATTTGCAGCAGCCCTGCTCCCTACAGTCACTTCCTCCTTCAAAACTCGCCTGGGGAAGAAGACGTCTGCAAACATAACATGTCACAAACGGTACATGTTAGACATGTTCTCAGGGTCTGGGGCAAGGGAATAAGGTGAAGGGACAAGGAAAGTCAGAGTCCCAAATAAACACCATTACCTCTAAGAAAAGTCCCCCAAAGGGCACAAGCTAGAGCAGAATGGACAACTGCACTGGGCATTTGTCTGTTGCCCTGTTAACCCGCCAGTTTCCCTCCTCACACATTGGACCAACTCTGTAGCCACCCCTCAAGGCAGCAATCCCCTCATATCATGGATAACCCCACAACACATCCTGCTGTCAACCCTTCTGACCACAACACCTCTTAAATGTCTTTGGTCCCATCATTTTGCTTGTCTGTACCCTGCACCTCCCCTCTCACCGTCTTGCAACACAACAGTCCAGTCATCCCCTGTTGCTCTGAGCTCTTCACCAACCTTCACCTCCCTCCCAGCCATACCCGCCATGTCACCCCCCCTTGGCTCAACTTTACCAACCACAGGACCTTCTACAGTCACTCAACTAAGCCCCTCATGTTGCCCCATAGGTGTACTGGCTCCACAGCCCCCTCCATCACACATCACCGACCTCTTAACTCTTTCTGAGTTCACTCCCAGGAACCAGCAGGTGCTACTAACCTCACCTCGTCTCTCAATAGCTTTGTTGTAACCTTCACCCCTTCACGGATGTTTTGTGCTCCTTTCTGTTCAACCACACCGATTCAGAACCATCCCCCTTGCATGACTGACTCACCCACAGTCCTGTAGACCTCCGGAGCCATTACTTCTAGAGGTACCGTGGCCCTCCTTCAATATCTCTATGACAAGATGGAAACAAGGGAGCTGGGGAAAAAGAAGGGACTGAGAGAGGAGGATCTAAGGAAGGGAGGTGGCAGAAGGAAGAAACAAGGGTCAGAGCACACCAAAGAGCTCAGTTTCCTGCTCAGCTGCCCTACAGTGCAGTGACTGAGGCAGGTGCCTCATGATCAGGGAGAAGATGCCAGCTGTGCCTGTCAAGAGCACACAAAAAGGCAGAGCTGCAGCTCTGCAACAGGGGACTTTGCAGGTACAGCTGAGATGGTTGGACCATCCCCACTAGTGAGGCTGCAACCTTTCTCCCAGGAAAGACATCTCCCTCATCCTGTAGCTGTGCTCGTAGGCTGAGGAGGCAGGTTGCTCTCACCACCTCTATTTCACACCTGCTGCAACTGAAGCATGGCCACCCTTTCCCAGACCACACAGATCTGAGAAATAGCAGCCCAACAGGAGAAGGATTGTCCTTTCCACACCTGTCATGGCTTCTTTATCATCTTCCAGTTTCTTTTCTCTTCTCCTTTCCCTCATCACAGCCTTCACCTTGCCTACAACACCTTTTCCTCCCCTTGACAACCTTACTGCCCCTGTTCCCACTTCCTCACACCAATGCTTTCACCCAGTCTGGACTGTGCTGCTACCTTGGCTTATTTGTGCTCCAACCGACTGCAACAGGGGTGTGGGGGAGGCTGAGGAGAGAGGAAGCACTAGCTTCTAGCTCAGAAACACCACCAGCAGCTTCCGTCAGCCACAGGGAGAGTCACCTTGCCGGTTGCTTTACAGCTCTCTCTGTGGGTAACGCTGCAGCTCACCGCAGACAGGCAGGACTGGAAAGTGTTGTGGCTAAAAGTCAAGAAGAGGTGCCACTCTGCTGGCAGGAGCAGGCAGGAGTGCCTGTGCTGGGGGGTTGTAGCTGGCTGGGCAGCCTTGTCACAGCACTCCAAAAATCAATGCACCTACCCTGGCTGTGCACGCACTGGAAAACAGGCTCTCTCCTCCATCTCAGAGTGGATGCGTCTTGGCTGAGTGATCTCTGTACCAGATGGTAAAAACAAGCCTTCGTGGTCGAAGACAACAAACATTTCTGGGTGACATCCTGTCTTTCTTCCTGCCGGCTTTCTAACCTATGTTTATGCAGTGTCTGGTCCTGTGAATGTGTTTCTGCTCCCAGGGGTCTCCTGACAGGGCTGGCTTAGAGGTGTGGAAGGATTGTCCCATCCCCATCTCACCCTAGCAAGACTGCCTGCACTACCATGACTTCCTGCCATTTTTCTCTTTCTCTTCCAGAGCTGTGGGGAAAACCTGTCTCCTGATCAGCTACACCACCAATGCCTTCCCTGGAGAATACATCCCCACTGTGTGAGTAAACAGGTCCTGGGAGGGGGAGAGAGGTGGGGGAGACATGGAAAGCAGGATGCAAAGGGGTGCAGAAACCCTTTGTTGTGCACTCTGAAGGCAGGGTCACAATCTCCATGCCAGCAGAGGAAGGGCTGCCAAACCACTGAAGGTACCTCTGTGCTTTGGATCTGTCACCTTTCACCAGAAGCACAAGTGGCCTTATAAAACCCCAGCATAAATGACATATTTGGGAGACATAAACCAACCCAGCGTCTATCTGCCTGCTAAGTGTACAAGTAGTAGATGGGGTCCTGCTAGGCAAAACAACCAGGAACCAGGCTGCAAAAAATGGGCCAGACCCAAGAGAAGGTTGTTGGGCTAGACAGGAGTTCCCACTTCCTTCCTTGTCCGAGGCACCCACTGTCATTGGAGCAGGCACTGATAATCCTGGTGGTAGGAGTGCAGGATTCACCTCAGTGCTGGAACAGAAGCCCTATGTAATCCAGTGGATGTATGTGTGAGGCTGGGACAGACCTGCAGACTGTTGGAACGGGGAGGAAGGTTAGGCTTGTCCTAGGCTGAGTGGTCAGATGTTTTTGTCTCCCTGCAGTGCGTGGGGAGGCTCACCACATGAACTCATACCACACCACTGGGGTGTGGAGCGTGACCTCCTTGAGGTGGGAAAAGGAGCTAGGCACAGCATGGCAGACTGGCAGCTTGGGTTCAGATTCCTTGGGAAGGACAGGTGCAGGAAAACCCTGAACCCTCACTTTTTTCTCCAGACCAATTTGCAACAGACACTGTGAAAAATGGTTGTGCTAGCAAAATCACGTCTCTGCTTAGAAGCTGGTTTATGGAAGGGCACCACCCCTTCCTAGCATGTAACCGTGAAGTGGCCAGGCATTTTGTGTGTCACGTACCGTTTCTTCTCATGCCTGAGGCTCGTGTCGGAGCTGTGGAAGGGAGGCCATTTTGTGCTTCTGTGGCAGCAGAGCTTATCTCCCAACTGTGGTACGTGCCGTGAGCACGTCCACAAGGTCTTTGCATTGGTTCCTTCCTATTGCTGGTTTCCCTCGCCTTAACCTGAAAAAAAATATACCAAAAGGAATAGAAAATAAAATTTTCTAGCAAACAGGGAACTAACACCTCTATTGATTTAATGGCCTTTTTTCCCAATAGTTCTTTGCTCCCAGGCACGCAATCTTGACAGCTGTTTTCAAATATTTCATGCTGGGATTTCAGAGTTATGGGACACACTTCGGCATAGCAGTTCCAGCAGAGGTGTTGAGGAGTGCAGGGCTCTGGGAGAACTGCAGAGACATGGGTTCTTCTTCACTTTTAAGAAGAAATCTGGATTTTAGAGCACAGAAGAAAGATGGGGTAGCTAGAACAGATATGGGAAGGGTGCTGGGGAAGCAGAAAGGTTTATCGACCTGCAAAGCCAGGCCAGGCCAGGACAGCTGAGTGATAGGGAGGGGGTTGATGCTGAGTGGGAAGTTCATAAGCTAGAGGTTCACAGGAAAACAGCATCACCCAAGTGAGCTGAGAATAGGGATCACTACCCTTCGCTCTGGGGGTGCACCTAGTGAAACCCACCTACTGGAAGAGCTCCCTCTTCTCCTGTTTGAGCCATGGCCTATGTCTCTGCATTTCAGGTTCGATAACTATTCTGCCAACGTGATGGTTGACAGCAAGCCTGTAAACCTGGGGCTTTGGGATACTGCTGGACAAGAAGATTATGACAGGCTGAGGCCGCTCTCTTACCCGCAGACGGTGGGTCACATTCCATGTCCCTCATCCCGTGTTCTTCCCTCAGATATGCCTCTCTCACCCACTGCAAAAATCAATGCTTGCCATAACACAGTGACAGGACTGTGCCCATCTCTCTCTGCCTTTTTCTGGTAATACCTCTGTTGATATACAAGTGTCTTGAAACCCTAAAGGTAAAAGATATCTAAGGGTACGTTGGAGCCTTTAGATAAAATTTATTACTGGGATAACTTAGCAAGAAAACTGAAATTGTCAAAGATACTTACGAGTCCAGCTGACGCTGATTTTAGCGTGGGACAGATGCCCTACACAGCCCTGGTAAAAAGCCCTCCTCTTGCAAAGCTAAAACCCTCCTTTTGAAAAGCTAAAATGGCTCAGGGAATTTAGGAGCTGAGGCAGGAGCTTTTCATATTTTTGTGAACCCCACTATTCTGTCTTCTGCCTTTTAAAAGAGATCTGATGTGTGGACACGTGTATTTGATCTGCGGATGCCTCAACGAAGCCCATACCTGTCCTCAGATACTGGTGTTCACCATGTTTTCATCATGTTGACAGAGAGATTTCAGGGTTTCAAGGTCACCTTCCCTGGAGGACGTTGTTCCAAGCAGTCTCTTGGCAAGCTCAGAAAGACCCTGCTGCCTCAGGCGCTGGTCTGAAGGTTGCCATTGAAACCAAAAGGGCTAGGAATTGAGGACACTATTTGTTTCAGCCAGGTTCAGTCACCTAAAAGTCGGACACCTGGTGTAATCTACTTGCCTAGGCTCTTTCTGCATTCTGTGTAAGCAGGCGTATTTCTCAACAACATGATTGCGTCCACCTGGGACACATCCCAAGAAAAGGTGGGGGAGCTGTTCTCCAACATACTTAGATGTACTACAAAGTACTTGCCTCTGACAGTTGTAGAACTATGGAAATGGATAGGTTGGGCCTGATGCCCTCGTTTTATTTAGGCAAAATTGGATGAAGGAAATATAATCCTGAAGAGCTGTTTCATTTTGTTTTGCTTTGTTTTTAATGGAAGTCTAAATTCTGCCATGTCCAGGAGAAGCACTTATATGGATAACCAAGACTCATTTGCATCCTGCGTGTGTACTTTTTGGGGTTAAGCCTAGCTCTGTCTCAACAGCAGGCAAAATTATTTTGGCCTGAAAGCTCTCTGGTGTTCTGTGAGAGATGAGCAGGACACTGTCAGGCCATTTCCCACGAGGATGAGTGTGCCTACCGCAAAAACCCCATCCTCATAGCTAAACGTTTGGCTCTTCTGATAATGGTGGCTATGGTTACCATGAGTCAAATATCCTTCTCTCTAGAGGCAATTAGCAGCAGCCAGGACTGTGTTAAATTGTGAGAGACAGCTTTCCCTAGCATGACCCTCTTTGCTGCAGAAAGAGGATGCTGCCTACCCTGCC
This sequence comes from Calidris pugnax, assembly GCF_001431845.1. Taxonomy (NCBI): domain Eukaryota; kingdom Metazoa; phylum Chordata; class Aves; order Charadriiformes; family Scolopacidae; genus Calidris; species Calidris pugnax. The sequence goes on along the minus strand of NW_015094506.1, from coordinate 3,150,051 downwards.
TCTTGCTATGCAATCCCATGTTGTCATCCTAACACTGCTCCATGGTTGTGTGCCTACAGGACGTCTTCCTGATCTGCTTCTCCCTTGTCAGCCCGGCATCTTATGAAAACGTCCGTGCTAAGGTGAGACAGAGTATCCTGGTCCATCAGGGGTTGAAGAGGGTGAGATTGGTGGTGGCCTTGCAAAGAAAATGACTGGGTGGAGAATGCTAATGAGACATCTAGATTCTTTTTTGTGTCAGTCAGAAGGAATTAAAATATCAGCCTCCTTCAGATGTCTTTTCTGGTTTATCTCAAAGAAGGCAGTCAACCCTATCTAAGGGCTAATATTCATATTGCCGGGCTATTCAGCTGTGAGACCACAGGCTGAAGTTCTGGTAGCATCTCTCAGCCAAGACTGTCCCAGCACGAACACACAGGACCAGTTCATAGGGTATGAGAAACAGCTACCCACAGCCTTTGGGTAGGAAGTAAGGGAAAAAGGAGAGATGGACGGAGAGGAGAACAACACAGTATTTCTTTCCTTGAAGAAAGTTTCCCTGAGAAACTTTCAGGTTTCTCCCTGGGTTTCAGGGAGCCATGAAGGCTGGAAAGTAGCTCGTGCTTTTGCTTAACAGAACTTGAGCACCACATCTGGGATTTTGCCTGTGGACCCAGCAACAGGGGCTTGTCTGGGCCAGGCTAAAGTGCCCAACACTGGATCAAAGGGCTGTGAGGAAGGACAGGGTGTTAGCTACCTTGCTGTCCTTTGTTCAGGTGTGTCTCACCCCACAATGGGTTCAATCCTGAGGGCATCCCATTTTATATATTTCATCATTTTTCTTATTGATATTATTATATCTTCTCTTTGTGAATAATATTTCATTAACATAGTTTTAGTTTCTTTTCAACCCATAAGTCTCTGTGTCTCTTATTCTCTCTCCTTTCTCTTCTGGGAAGGGAGAGAGAAGATAAAGAGAGCATCTGTCATTCGTTTATTGGTCAGCCCAGTCTAAACCATGACAGGTGCATCTTTGTTTCCCTTGTCCATGTCCCTACATGTGACTTCTCACATCTTTGCCATTTTTCTTCCTTGCTAGTGGTTCCCCGAGGTGCGGCACCACTGCCCTAGCACTCCTATCATCCTTGTGGGCACAAAGCTGGATCTTCGTGATGACAAGGATACTATTGAGAAGCTGAAGGAGAAGAAGCTTTCACCCATTACCTATCCTCAGGGCCTTGCTCTGGCCAAGGAAATTGGTATGTGCTTAGGGCAACATCTTGGACTTACTGAAAGGAGAGAGGAAGAAGATAAGGCTTCCCCTCAGTCTAAGGAGGCTTCCTTGGAGGTATCTCACAGTGATATCTCCAAGGGATACATCAAAGGTCATGGGACAAAATGCATTTCAGGAGGCTCAGGAAAGAGATCTGCTCCTTGAGGAAGCCTTAACCCCTCAACACTCTGTTTTCTGCCTCTCCCTGGCCGCTATCCTACACACACACACAGATATACATTTGCACATTCCCCTCCCCTTTTACTCTGCTATTTCTATCTGGGACAATATTTTTCTGTGAAAGCCGCAGCTGCTCTGTGGGCAGAGGCCTCTCCTCCACATCCGGAAAAAGGCGGAAGACCAAGTTTTCTAACATCTCTCAGGAAGAGTTGCAACTGCAGCTTCCTGTCCCTGCCTCCTGCTACTGGGGCTTAGACATGCAACTGGGCATGTGTGTCTCACCCCACCATTCACCTCAGGGGCATCAGCTCCCTCCTGTATTTTGGGTCAAGCACAAATGCCTGTTCCAGGTAACTTCTCTTAGATGCAGCATGCAGAGGTAGCAGAGAGGGTGGGAAACACAGCTTGACAGAGAAGTTCTCAACCAGAAGTTCAGAGGAGAGGGTGTCCAACCAGGATAACATAGCTGGCCTCACACGATGGCTCTGCTCTGGCTACAAGGGTGGAGAATAGGCAAACCCTGGTCTTGTACAGGCAGCAAGCTTTGCCCTGAATCAAGACTTCCTAAGTGAGTGCTGTCCTCACAATGCTTAATGGCTTTGATCACCTGAGCTCTGTTTATTCATTTTAGGCAAGATCCAGGTCCCTTAGTCTTCAGCACAAGGTCTCTGAGAATTTGGGGTACAGAGACTCAAAAGTGCCACATGATTTGAGATGCCACCAGAGGTGCTTAACACTCAAAGCCTGAGAAGACTTGAGACCTCATCTCAAGACAAGACTCAGGGAGTGTTTTGGTGGTGTGTATGTGCCTCAGAACAGTGTGAAATGGGCACTGAGGGAGAAGTGTTGTGGCTGTGAGGTGATAGAAGCCAGAAACATACTGGTGATACAGGCACATGCATCTCTTCTGGCTTGATGCAATCTGTGGCATTCCCCTGCACACTTGTCTTCTGAAGACCCTCTGCAGCAGCCTCTGGGGTACACTCACTGTCTACCCCAGTTCCCTTACTCCCCATTACAGCACCTACTTTCCTCCCAACAGACTCCGTGAAGTACCTTGAATGCTCAGCTTTGACACAGCGTGGCCTCAAGACGGTGTTTGATGAGGCCATCCGAGCAGTCCTCTGTCCGCAGCCCACCAAGACAAAGAAACGAGTATGCAGCCTCCTCTAAGTGAGTATATCTGAAAGAATCCCTGGGAGTAACATCAGTGGCCCTTTCCTGCTCTTGAAAGGTCAGGACCACTGGGTTCCTATGACCTGCTGTGCGTGGTGGGATAGGTCAGTCTCAGAAAGAGAGAGGGAGACAGCAATTCTGCATGGGGATAGGACTGTTGGTGTGACAGAGCACACAGATCCCTGAACTACTTCCCCCTCCTTGCTGCCTGCCCGTGGGGAGTTTTGCCCCCATCTCCTGATGCAGAGTGGCCTAGAATTTTCCACCTTTGCCCTCAAAAAGAAGAACTGTCTGTCACCTTCTGCCACAGAGGGAACTGTGTCCAAGCTGCCCTAGGGATGACCTGCTGTGAGAGCTGTGAAGAAAAAAACCAACAAAACAAGCAACAAAAAACCAAAGCTGTTCCTTATTCATAGCAATTGCCCAATGGCCCTTCCTCTTACCCAGCCCTGCTCACCTAAAGGGGGTTTTTGTGCTGCTGTTCATTGGCAGGTGGCAGCTTCTCCCCCAGGGCTCCTTTTCTTCTCATATTGTCCTGACCTGCCCTTCCCCTTCAACTCAAGGCAGCAGAGGGAGAAAAGGGGTTTCAGGACAAGAACCAAGGCTGGCCAAAGCCTGAGGAGAGAGGAGAGTGACAGCTTTTTAACTGAGACCCTGCCCCTTCACTCTCCCACCCACCACCAAGACAGAGGGAGGGAGAGGAGGAAAATGGCCAAGCTGGTTTCACAAGGTCTGTCATGTTTTTTGGCTACAGATCCCGGCCCTGTCCTGATGTCAGGCTCATGCCCAGCACGCAGGAGAATGATGGCTCCAACATCCCGGAGCTCAGTACCTTGTGGTGGTCACTGCGCTTTATACTTCTACCAGCTTGAAAGACTGTTGTGGGTCTGTAGCACTGGTTTGTCCATTTGCACAACTTCCCCACACTTGCCCCACCCCAGCTGCCCCTTCTCTCCCTCACCGATCTCTGAGGTTACAACATAGTGAGTAGGACCCAATAAACAGATAATACGTTCTTGCCATGTCCATGATGCGTTGCATCTTGGGTTGGGGATGACAACAGCCCTGAAGCAGTGAGCAATGGGGTGGCTGGGGTGGAGGCACCTACTAGCTATGTCCCTCCTTTGGCAGTGATAACCCAGGCAGCACCACAATGAGCTTGGTACTGGGGAGCCCCAGCTGCTATAGGATGAAGAGATGAGGCCTGATTCATGGAATCACAGAATCCTGGAATTGTCAGAGCTGGAAGGGACCTCTAGAGATCATCTAGTCCAACTCCCCTTGCCCAGAGCACATTACTCAGGACTGCATCCAGACAGGTCTTGAAAATCTCCAGAGAAGGGGACTCCACACCCTCTCTGGGCAGCCTGTTCCAGGGCCCTGTCACCTTCACCAGAAAGAAGTTCTTCCTTGTATTTAAGTGGAACTTCCCATGTTCCAGCTTGTGCCCGTTGCCCCTCATCCTATCGCTGGAAACCACTTAAAAGATTCCACCGCCATCATCCTTCAACCCACCTTTTAGGTACTTGTAAACATAGATAAGGTCTCCCCTCAGCCTTCTCTTCTCCAGGAAGAGAATGCACCGAGTTGCTGAGTTCTCAGCTGAGCCCCCTGCGTTCCTCAGCACAGTGCAAATACTGTGTGCCAGCCAAAGGCAGCGGGGTAATTCCACCTCCGCTTTTGCCCTTCCTCTTCTCAGCCTCCATGGGTCCAAAGGAAGAGCTGTCTTCCCTCTGAGACACGCAGAGGGTGAGATGCAGGCTTTGGGAGGGGACACCCAGGCCCTGACTCTGCTCCGTGGGAACACTCTGCTGGGGACACCCTTTCAGCAAAAGGTTTCTGCATTAACGCAGCCAAGCTCACGTCACACGCAGTCATATCGGTACCGGCACTCGCTCATGCTGCCAGGCACAGCCAGAGCGTGAACAGGAAGGGGGAGGGCAGGGGAAAAAGAAAGAAAAAAAAAAAAAGAAAAGAGCAAGGAATGAGTCACCAGTCCAGACAAATTGCCTCCAAGTCACTAAAATTAAGCTGAAGAGCGTGGTCCCAGCGGTACTATGGATCTGGTAGCTGTGAGCACCTGCCTTCCTGATGCATTGCAGGGACTTGAGAGTAAGGAGTGTTAGAAGGTGGCTGCTGCTGCCACTGCTTGCGGGAGGGAGGAGGGCTGAGGGTGCAGTGATTGGCACTGCAAAATCCTGCAGTCCTAGGAGGGCACAGAGCAACTGTGGAGTTGAGCCAGCCCAACGCTCCCCGGCGCAGCACCGCTTCTGAGTTTCAAAGGCTGCTTCCTGCACAGAGGAGGTGCATGGGGAGCGTCAGCAACAACCTGCCACAGTGAAGCCCATGAGGTACCCTGCTGCCAGGGAAATTTCTGCAAATCCAATTCATGCCCGGATCTGAGTAAAGCAGTTAATTCAGTGATGAGAGACATTATCCGCTGGTAATGTCCAGAGCAACCCTGGAGAACATCCTGTGGCAGCGAGTTCCACAAATGTCTGCACTGCTACCGGATGAATGGCTAAAGCTCTCCAAAGGTAATGTAAAGTGCATCAATTTAAGCCCAGAAGAGCAAAACTTAGGTCTCTGGTGTGGACATGTACATGTGGAAAGGCAAGGGACACAAAGCCCTTGACAATGGGATCTAGCCTCCCTTTAGCATCCTAAACGTTACTCAAACCAATGAATTCCCAGTAGGTTATTATTTCCCCTCCAGTTTTCAAGCTTGGCTTTTACCTTCTCAGTCTGCCCTGTCCCCTATCACATAAAGCAATGCAGAGAGGAGAATCTCCCCATGTGCATGAAACAAAATTCACATAGTTGCCTACCTGTGGAGGTGCGCAGGCTGACCTCTCCTTCCAACACAATTCAAGCAGTTTGCAGAACCCCGTTGGAGCTGGGGCAGAGAACGGGGCAGCACTCCGAGCATTGAGGAAGCGAGCTGGAGACCTGGAGGTTGTGACCCTGTGACTGTGCTTGTGCTAACAAGTCCTGCAAGGCAGAGCTGGCCTGAGTAGAGCTCTGCTGTTTCATGGCTCTGTTTCTTTTAAGAAAGGAGTCCCAGGGGTTCCCCTCATGGTGCTGCAGATACCTGCCCTGCCATGACTAAGGTAGCCACTGGGTGCTGCCCATGTCATTACTTCTCCAGTGAGGCCTCATCTCTCCCATGTGTCTCCAGACAGCGTTGGTCTAAGGTCTAGGCTAAGGCATCCTGACAGCTTTGAAGCCCTGTACTGCCTTCACCTGTTCACCTTTGAGCAGCACTGACTGTACATGTTCTGCTCACAGAGATGCTCTCTACTTCTGCTAAGGCTGCAATTTGCCTTAGGGACCCAAACACTCATAAGAGCAGTGCCAAATGTCAGGAGCTGGGTGACTGCACAAGTAGTCACTGATGTTGGCTGCAGGGCAGGGGATGAGGACTAAAATGGAGCACTTTGTGCTGGGAATGGGATGGGGAATTCCTTCCCAGGAGAACTGCTTGCACAAAGGGGCTTAATTTCTTGTCCCCCCCCCCCCGATTTCTTCTGGGTCCACTCCTTGCAGCAGACATGAAATTTGGTAGGAGAATTTTGGGCTGTTGAACTGGAGCTTTTTCCCAGAGAAGATGAAAAAGACATGAGGTTGTGCATGGAGCCAGAGGAGCAACAGAGTGGAGACTGACAGCCCCCTTATTTAAATGCCCATCTGCCCTTAGCTCTATCCACCTGGAGGTGCTCATAGGGCAGACCAGAAGGGAGAAGGGTTTGTATCCTCAACATCCACCCCGGTTTCTGACCACCTTGCCAGCTAGAAGGCTTTGCCACATCCCTGCACCTCTGAGCAGCACTGGTCCTGCCCTCAGGACCCTCATAATAAGGCCCCCCTCTCCTTTGTGTCTGTGGGCATTCACAGGGTGCTTTGCACTGCCACAACTCCCTCCACCCAGGGGAATTGAGCCAGTCCCCCCCCCCATCCTGCCGCACCGCTCTCCCACCACATCGCTGCTCTCTGCATTCCTCTATTCTCTCTCTCCCTCTCTCCTCCACTGTCCCCCCCCTTCTTTTACCGCATTCCTCCATCCTCCCTTCCTCCGTGCTCCCTTTCTCCCCTTACCCTTCTCCTGCACCTCCCTTCTCCCCCCTTCCCTCTCCATCCCGGTCTCTCCCCCCCGCCCTTCTCCTGCCCTATCGTCCATCCCCTCCTTCTCCTTCTCCTGCCGGTGTTTCCGTGCGTGGCGCCGATTGGCTGCCGGCATCCGTCCCCTCGGTAGCCGCCGCTCCCGTCCGCCTGCCCGGAGCCCGGCGGAGGAGCCCCCTCTCCCGCAGATGGCGAGGGGAGCGCGGGGGAGAGCCCCGCCGGCCTGAGGGTGCGGGACCGCTCATCCCCGCAGGGAACACCAGCCCGGCCTCCAGCGGGACACGGGAGTGGGCCCCAGTCCCGCACCGCTCACGGAGGAGGAGATGGGCAGGTCCAGGAGGGAGGACCTGCATCTCCGGTAGTGCAGGGTGGGACTTGCTCCCTCCTGGGACCGCTCTGCTCCATTGCTTTTAAGAAAGGGGAAGGGGAAAAATATGACACGGATTCTCCCGGTGAAGCAGAGGAAAATGTACATCCCAACGACACGTAAGTACCAGGCGGCTCTGCCCGCTCTTCCCAGATGTCTCCCCGCGGGCGTGAGTCCATGCAGAAGTTAACTCTGCAGTCCCACAGAAGGAAACCTGTGGACCCGACCCCCCAGCTCTGCCAGCCCAGCCTGGTCCCTACCAGAGAGCTCAGCCCGGTGGTGAGGCAGGGGGGATCCTAAGCTGGAGCATCCCATGGGAAACAAGGTGGACAGGAGGGGAGGGTGGCAAAAGGGGCTGCAGGTTACTGGACTCTGTGGTCCCCCCCAGCTTCTATTCCTGTTTTGTAACCAGGTCTAGGCTCAGCTGTTAGCATCCACCTCCTCCCCTCATTCAATGCAGCAGTATATATTTGATTATTTTTTTTTTTCCTACCGAAAGCAGTAGCACGAATTTACCCTCTCCTGCTACCTCTCTGCCTTCCCCCTGCTTTCCAGATGTACGGACCAGGCATATTCCAGCAGCACCTGCCAGGGAACGCCAAGCCTCTTGCAACAGGTGCAGTCCACATCACTAGGGACGGACGCCAAGCAGATGCCAACACTCAATTAGTCTGAGGCCAAGGCTCCTCGTTAATTCCTGCCTGTGCGTCTGCTGCTGAAGCAGCCATCAGAGTCAATCCAATGCAGATGAGGCACTGGTGTCCAGGAGTTGTTCTGCCAAACCAGCCAGAATATGTGATATGGCATTTGAGCTGCTAGATGGTACTTGACAAAGTTAGAACGGCACAGGCAGACCATGCCTCCTTAAGGACAAAGTTTCTCCACTGCAGCTCTCTGAGCAGCAGAATGAGTTTGTAGTGAATCAGTGCCTAGTTGCATTCCTTAGCATTTTTTATAGGGTTTTTGGAGCCTTTTTACTTTTACTGTGTTGCTAAACCACAGTGTAAGCCATCAGCTTTGAGGTCTGGACCCCAGACACTTCCCCATATGCTCTTCAGACCCTGCACAAGTGTTCCCATCCATACTTGGTATTTGTAGGGTTCTGTCTCCAAATGCTTTTTGTTTTGGAAATTCCTTTGCATGCAGGAGGAATATTTAAAGTGATTCCTAACTATACCCCCACCTTTTAGATGATTGTCATTTTATGAACATACTGTTCTGTTCTCTGCCACCCTTTGCAGGGATCTTTGTCCCCAGAGCAGCCACTGCCCTCCCTTTTCCTCCAACAAGTGACTTGCGTCACTAGAACAGCACTGGAAAAAAATATCAGAGGAAAGATCCTCAAGCTTAGAGTTTCAAATCATTTCCTACTCAGCCTGTTCACTGCAGCCACTCATGATGTGTGGAACAACCACAGTACTGCAGAACCCCAAAAGATGGGCTTCTATGAGGACAGTGTGTCACAGCCCAAGGCAGCTGCAAATAGAGAAAGTCTAAACAATTCCAGTCCTTCAAAGCTCATTTAGGTATAGCAGGAAACATTTATGCAATAGCCTGTAGAAATGGCTGTAAGACACAGTTGCCCAATTGTGGTTTTGTGAGGCCTGTTAGATGAGGCTCTTTCAGTGTAAGATTTGATAAACCTGTGGAATCTGTTGGGTTTGCCTATCTGATATCTGAGGAGTTCATCCAAAGTTCAGGTCTCCCCTAAGGTTTCCTGAAGTTGGAATGATGTGTACAAAAAGGAATAAAAGCTGTAATATCAAGACATGGGTGAACAAAGTTGTGATGCTGCAGGGAATCCCATCTGGGAGAAAAGTCTCTGGAGTGTTTCTGGCCTCCTGAAAATAGTTAATATTGGGAGTCCTTTCCATTGAGATCTCCCGCTTTCATTTCAGTAACAGAGGAGCTTCAGAGCCCTAAGAGATTTGTTGGGATGGGTAAAGGTGAGACTCAGGGTCCCTGTTCTATTCTACCAAGTTATCCTCACTTCCAAGAGAGTGACCCTGTCACTCCTCACTTCCAGAAATTTTTTGCAGAGCCCAGGTGATCCTGAAAGTATCACAAATCTCCCCTGCGTAAGGTTTGCCAGGGTGTCTGGAGTATACGCTGGGCTGTCACTCACATATCTGGAGCCCTGACAAAAGACAAAAGGCACGTCCTGTCTCTTCTCTCCCTGCAGCTTCTCACCCAGTGTGAGCAGAGAGCTGGTGGAGAGTGGAGAGCTTGTTTGTTCAAGGCTGTCTCTGAGTGAGCTGAGTGCTGTTTCCATGCCAAACCCTGATGTGACGGGCAATTGGGCACCTCACATTAGAAGGGCTGGGACACTGCTTTGGTGTTGCAAACAGCTGGGACAGGAAAGCTTCTTCCATTAGCAGTGTGTTGCAGGGTGCAGAAGGAGAGGGATAAAACAAGAGAGAAAGAGACAAGAGGGATCTGGACTGATCCACCTTGGTGTACCCAAAATAATCTGGCTCTTCCTTGACTCTCAAGCCATCATAGCACAAACCAGCTACCTTCCAGTTCAGGTGCTGAGCTCAGCCTCTGGGCTTGGATTGAGAATGGAGGTGCTTTTATTTCTGCTGGTGGGGCTAACACCACCACAATAACCTGGCCACTCCAAAAAGAGCTTCAGCAAGCAGGAGGATAGACAGTGAATGGGGAAGCCAGAGTTGGAATGGCACTTTGTCACTGGATGCTCTTCCCTCTTCTGTTTGTAAGACACCTGCCACTCATAAAAGAGAATTAGGCCTCAGTACTGGAGCCATTAGCAGAAAATGAGAAATTTTCCTGTTCCTGTCCTGGTCTGTGGTTCTTTCTCCAGAGGATCTTTCCCTAGCAGAGAGGATCCACTGGCCCACATTGAGGCATGTCCCTGTTTGTCCCTCCATGACCACTGTGCCTCCCAGGACTAGCTGGGGTCGATAGCGTCCTACAACTTCCAGCAGCTGCCAGCATTCACAAACTCACCTCAACTTCCCATGCCTGTCTATAAGTACACACAGTTCATGTGGTGATTTTATCTGTGGCTTGTTCAGCTCTCATGTCACCAATACCAATGGCTTTTTTCTCTTCCTCTCACCTCCAGATTGCTAACTGATCCTGCACGGACACTTCCCCCTGCCCTCTTCCCTGCCTCTGCTATGGACACTTCTGCTTTCAGCCTCCCCACGCCCACAGTGTCGGAGGATTGGAATGTCTCTGGCAGCTGGGCAGGCTTCACCACCCCCAACAGCTCCACCACCACCAGCCCTGGTGTGGTTGTCAGCGGTGTCCTCATCCCCCTAGTCTACCTCATTGTCTGCGTGGTGGGGCTGGCTGGGAATTCTCTGGTCATTTACGTGGTCCTGCGGCACTCTGTGAGTGAGTCGGTGACCAACGTCTACATCTTGAATTTGGCCCTAGCTGATGAGCTCTTCATGCTGGGCCTGCCGTTCCTGGCAGCACAAAATGCCCTGTCCTACTGGCCCTTTGGGTCTTTCATGTGTCGCCTGGTGATGGCTGTGGATGCCATCAACCAGTTCACCAGCATCTTCTGCCTGACAGTGATGAGTGTTGATCGCTACCTGGCCGTGGTCCACCCAGGGAAGTCCTCCAAGTGGCGGACAGCACGGGTGGCCAAGGCTGTGAGTGCAACTGTGTGGGTGCTGTCTTCCGTAGTGGTGCTGCCCGTTGTGGTCTTCTCAGATGTCCCCTTAGGGATGAGCACGTGCCATATTCAATGGCCAGAGCCTGCCTCAGTGTGGAGAGCTGGTTTCATCGTCTACACTGCCACCCTGGGATTCTTTGGGCCGCTGCTGGTAATTTGTCTCTGCTACCTACTTATCGTCGTAAAGGTTCGTTCCTCTGGTAGGAGGGTGAGGGCTCTGTCCTCCAAACACAAGCTTTCAGAGCGCAGAGTGACCCGCATGGTGGTGGCTGTTGTGGCTGTCTTCGTCCTTTGCTGGCTCCCCTTCTATGTGCTCAACATAATCAACGTCGTCTGCCCACTTCCAGAGGAGCCATCCCTCTTTGGCGTCTATTTCCTCGTGGTGGTGCTACCATATGCCAACAGCTGTGCCAATCCTATCATCTATGGCTTCCTTTCCTACCGCTTCAAGCAGGGCTTCCGGAGGGCCATCCTCAGGCCATCCCGCCGAGTCCAGAGCCAGGAGGTGCCAGCATGCCCCCCAGAGAAGACTGATGATGAAGGGGAAGAGGGCGAGATCAGCAAGATCACCCAGAATGGTAATGAGAGGCAGGAACACCCTCTAAGCAGTGGGGAAGGAGAAAGTAATGAGCAAAAACCACTCCCTGAGGAACCTGTGGGATGTGAAAAGAGCAACAAGTTGCATGTCAGTTATTTATGATGAAAGGAATGGTGCAGGGGAGAGAGATATTAGGACATGGGATCCCCTTCACCCTCTGTGCTTTTCCACCTCAAAGGCAACAGGAGAGGTTGATACAAGGGAATATTAAAGGCTAAGACTCTGCTTAAAGATGAAGAGAGCTCCATGAGCTTGAGGAAGAAGAAAAGCATTGTTCTTGGCTTTGGAAGAGACACCTGAAGTTTGTGTGGTACCAGGTAAAGGAAGGACTCAGTCCAGGGAGAGCTGAAGAGGTTATGGTCACTGACAGCATGGAGAGAGCAAGGTCAGCCCTAGACTGCATGATCCATCCTTAGATCACCCAGCTATGAAGGGCATCAGCTGCTGTCTGCCTGTGGCACCTGAAGGAAGTCCTCAAAATGCATGTATGACATGTGCCATTGAAGATGTAGAAACAGGTATTCCAGTGCCTTGGTTATTTTCCTTATAAGCATGAGAAGTGGTTGACCCTAAAGGAAGAACAGGAAGAAAAATGGCTGTAGCTAAGACATATCAGCTGCATGAATGGCTGACCCTTCTCTAGCTCTTCAATAAGTCTCGCGGACAACATCCCAATCTGTGCTGGTCCTGGCTGGAGACCACTCTGACTGCTCAAAGCCCCCTCTTTCTTTCCAGGGTTCTCATGGACTCTGGGCAGGCTGATGAGATTTACCTGGGAGAACAAATAGGACAATTCTTTCATGAACCTTGCATTCTTCAGGGCTTTCCTGGTGCCTCTGAACCCTGGTGGAAGATGTAACAAGGCCAGAGAAGAAGACAACGAGGCATGGGTTGGAGGCAGGGTTTCTTACAAGCTGAAATGCCCTTCCCCTTTTCCTCTCCCTAAGCCTTACTGTAAATAAACAAAAAGCTTTTGGACTTAAAAGGCCAACTGGGCAGAACCTTTCTGTGTGTTTAGGGGCGGGAGGGTGCTATATATTTGGCTCTCCTGAGAATACACAATGTCTTTGATACGAGTTGGTCTTTGTTTGTGTGGTACAGGAGATCAAGGCGTGTATCAGTACAGGATGGGGACAGGGAGCAGAGGCAGGTCGTGGGATCTCCACTGTGTGAATCGATTTGTCTTATGGGATATGGTAGGGTATTTGGCTCAGGATGGAGAAGAAATGATGTGTCTGCATGTGCCCAAAGGTGGTTGTATGTGAAAGTTTGATCACTGGACCGTACGTGTGTGAGAATGGCTGAGCAGGGTCAGAGATCAAGGAGCTGGTACAGGTGGGAGATGTGCATGGGCTGGGCACTGACCCCAATCTGTTTGTGGCTGTGGGGTGCGTGTAAACGAGTACAAATGTGGATTTGTGTGTATACAAACACTGAGGAGGAAGCGTGTTTATGTAAATGTGGGATGTTTAAGTGTATATACGCTTGTGTAGGCATACAAGTATATATGGAAATGTGTCAGTGAGCATGTGAATGCTTGGGTGAGAGTGTGAGAGCGTGCATGTTGCTGTGAGTGGTGGATGAGTGCTTGCGCCTGTGCATCGGTTGTTGGAGGGAAGTTGTGGGTGGGCCTGTCTGAGTGCACAGGCTAGAGAAGCAGCAATGTACAAGGGTGGGTTGGATGAAGGTCTCTCCCTCCACTTTGGCTTCATTCCTGCAGGCGCTGCTAAATATCTGCCCCACACCTTGAACTTCTCCATGAATGCTGTTGCTAAGCTACAGCCACCAAGAAGACTCTCATACATGAGCCCTTGATTATATCTGGGCACTTTTCTCCACAAATAATTTTGACAAATGGGAAGGAGGCATCCACTGGGAGGAGACATACCTCCCTGTGGTCAGGAGATGTTGGAGGAGGCAGTCTGTGGAGGGTCAGTGACAAGAGCTGGCTGGGTAATGGAAAAGCATCTCATAGGTGACTTGAGGGAAAGCATATGGTGGGAAGAGATGGCATGGGGCCAGGTGTGCTGGGACAGAAGACAAAAGTCCAGGACTGGGAGCCAGAGCAAGCTGCAGCAGCTGAGGATGATGTGAACAGAATCACTTTATGAGGAAGCAAGAGAAAAGATCACCCAAAGATGATGTGAGAAGTGAAGGCCTCCTAGGCATCCGGGGAACTGGTGTGCAGGACACCCAAGTTCAGCAAAAGACCACAGCAGAGCATTGGGTGAGGAGACATGTCCTAGCCAGGGAAGAGAGAAGAGGAAGTGTGGGAAGGGACTGCAAACATGAGGAAGCAAAAGACATTCAGCTGTGCTTTCAGCCACTGGTACAGCTGTCACCTCCCTGACAGAGGTGACAGTTGTCCCTATTGATCCTGCCTCATCTTGTTTTGTCTTTGAGCCTGGGTTGCTGGTGCCAAACCATGCACGTAGGGCCATGCCTGTAGGCTCAGCCTTGGGATCTGAGCTACCAATGACAACACACTGCTTTTCTCCTCTTACAAAAGCGTTCTTGCTCCCCTGAGTATGGGCAGTCAGACACCCAGGAATGCTGCCTCGACTCATGGGGAAAAGAAAGTGCTTGGCATCCAGTTTCTGTCCTCTGCTACCTTTTCACATCTCCTCCTCCTTCCATCCATGTACCAGCTGCCCACACTGTGGGGCTCAGCGAGAAAAGCAGCCAAACTATTCATGGGTGTGAGATCCACAGTCTGTTGGACTAAAGAAGTATCTCTCTTTTTTTTCTTTTTTTTTCTGTTGGGGAGCTCCTACAGCATCCACTGGGTGAAGCACAGTCAAGAAATCCTGGCAGAATGAAGATGAGCTGCCAAAACTCCCGCCTCTCTATGGGGCAACAAACGGTAGGAAGATTAAAAGGTCTGGCTACCAAGTGATGAACTAGATGGACAACACAGCACTTTAAATGGAGATCTGTGTTGCTCCTCTTGCATTGAGGAGCAAGGCAAGGTGAATGCTGGACACCACTGGCAGCCATCACTGTCGGACAGAGGAGAAATGGTATTAGCTGGGGAGAACATAGCGCTGTTTGTGGCTGATGACCAGGCACTGAAGAAGGTATGTGACAGTGAATGAGGACTTTGCAGGAGGCAGCTCAGATGGGGTGGGGAGCAGGTATAGAAAGGGTTTTTCCTTCTCCACAGAGTGGCCACCCAGCTGCTGTGGGGAGATGGGGGAGTTCCCTGGCTGCCAACATGCTGATCAGAGATGCTCTCCTTCACCACTGAATTGAGCTGGGACTTCATTTTTGCACGCCTTTGCAGCTCCATCTGCTGCAAGTCACCACTCAAGAAACTCCACCGACTGGTTGGCTTCTTAAAATACCTGCATCTCTGAAGAGCCCAGGCACTGCAGTGCCAGCACCGAGCAAGTGCGCCAAGGAGATATCATTTTGATCCATGGCGTCTGAGCCCACTAGCAAGGCAGCTCAGCAGGGGACCCTGCTGGGGAAAACAAAATGTTTCCCGGGGAGACCTGCAGGAAACTGGAGGTCTTTAGTTTAAACGGGAGTTTAAAAGCAAAAGGGTCACAAGTTTCATATTCTTCTTGTGTTTTCTTCTCCCCCCTACGCCGCATCCTATTTTTCAGTGACAAATAGGGAAAAAAAAAAAAAAGGAGATGAACCAAAAATAAGACTGGAGGAGGAAAAAGAAAAGGGCTGGATTTTTTTGCCTGAAATTCATGAGGAGAAAATTAAGTGTTACCAAATTCTGCAAAGTGTCACCGTGGATTAAAAGGCTGGTTTTCATAGGACAGATGATTGGAATGTCAGACGGTATCTTGCTGCCTTCTGACCCCTGCCCACTGTCCTCAGCTCTGTCTCCCTCCTGGTGAATCCCCAACTTTCTCTGTAGTAATAGCATTAATCTGACTGCCCTCTCCTAATGATGGTGTGGTTGACTCCGGGCAACCCAGAGGCCACCGGAACCGTGCACAGTGGCGAAGTGAAATTCTGGCTGTGTTCAGGGGGATTTGTTCCAGTCAGATGGGGAAATGGATTTTTCTATTCTGGGTGCATAGACACAGAGATAAGGGCTCCATCAAGCCCTGTGCTGCACAAAAGGTTTTATTCTCATCACGTAGAGATGGGAGCTGCAAGACTACAAAGGGCCGCAATGATTTCAGCGGCGTTGTGCAATGCCTCTGCCCAGCAAACATTTGATCATCGAC
Organism: Calidris pugnax; assembly: GCF_001431845.1. NCBI lineage: Eukaryota > Metazoa > Chordata > Aves > Charadriiformes > Scolopacidae > Calidris > Calidris pugnax. The sequence continues at coordinate 3,134,520 of NW_015094506.1, read as the reverse complement.
GGGGTGTTCGAGGCAGGGAGAGCCCATTCTGCCACCTGCTCAGAGGCTTCATATACACACGTCAGAGTGCACAAGAGTAGGTATAGAGATGTATATATATCTGACGCACATACATGCATACAAATGAGTATTTATGTGATTGCATGAGTGTATGTGTGGGTACATGTGACTGTGTGAATGTGTATAAATATATACAGACATTCATGTCTGTGTCTGCTTTGATTTAAGTATATCTCTGTGTGCGTGAGACCGTATGTGGCCACCCACACAGATGCTCACATACCCAGACATGCACGTACCTCTTGGCCTTGAGCATGAACACAAGAGCACGTCGCATACATCTTCATATACAAAGCATGGGATACAACTGGGAGATGACAACTGGAACTTGCAAACGACCCTCCCCACACACAGGCCCACCATACGTGCACACCCAAGCACATTTCTGCCAGCTCAACGTTGGCCCGGGGCAGCTTCGGACCCACTCGGTTTGATCCTTCTGCTCTGCCATGGATCTTCAGGAGAGAAGCTGGAAGGGGCAGGGAATGGTGATCAGGAAGGGGTTCCAACCTGGAGAAGCGCGGGTGTGTTTCCAGGCTGTTACTAACACAGCCCACACTTAATGTCATTTGAAGCTGTTGTTAGGGAGCCGCTGTATTTATCATCAGCAGGGAAACACAGCAGCTCAGCTCAGGCAACAGCAAAACAGTCCGTGCAACGTTCTGCTTCAGCTATTGTAGAGGACCATGGAACAAGGGGGTGTGGGGAGGGGGCAGGAAGCAGTTAATTGGTTGTTGAAATAGGGGAGCCAGCAGATAAAAGAGACAGAGGAATACAAGAAGGGGAAACACCCCTGAAAAGAAGATGTTCCTGGCTTTCCTGAGGATGCAACAGAGAATCGAAGTGCTTTATCTGCTCGAACGAGTGGAAAATATGCAAATATTTGCTCATGAAAACTTGGTGTTCTTTGCCTTCCCAAGCATAAAATATGCAAACGCCACGCACAAGGCAGCCGCCTCGCTCAGATCTCACACTTACCACGTCATGCACAAACACATGCATACACACACACCCGGCACGTCAGCGCAGCCAGCTGAAGCCACGTGCCTGGGCTGCAGCATGTCCCTCTATACATGACAAACAGGGCCATGTGGGAAGGAATATATATATATATAGATAGAGATATATGCGCTTTGACTCATGAGCTGTGCGCTCACGGACGGTGCCCCATCGCTCCATGGTCTTCACATCGCTCTTCCCTTCGGTGGTCTTGACTCGCAGCAGTTGCAAAGCTGCAGGCAGGGTTTGTAGAGAGGATGAAGGACCCTGAGCCCCCCCCCAGGTCCCCTACCTGCCCTCGGCCCCTGGTGCCACCCACCCGTGGGCAGGACGAGCCGTTGGCAGGCTGCGGGGCGCTGCGCGGCGCGTCCTGCAGGGGGGAGTCGGCAGCCGCCGAACGGGCGAGGAACCGGGCGGGCGGGCGAGGAATCGGGCGGGCAGGGAGCCGGGCGGGCAGGGAGCCGGGCAGGGAGCAGGGCGGGCAGGGAGCCGGGCAGGGAGCCGGGCACGCTGCGGTCGAGCCGGGCACGCTTAGAATCATAAAATGGTTTCGGTTGGAAGAGACTTTTATGGTGCTTGTAAATAGCTAAAGGGTGAATGTCAAGGGGATGGGGCCAGATGAAGAAAAGCTTCTTCACTTTAAGGGTGGCAGAGCACTGGAACAGGCTGCCCAGAGAGGCTGTGGAGTCTCCTTCTCTGGAGATATTCAAAACCTGCTGGGATGTGTTCCTGTCCAACCTGCTCTGGGTGACCCTGCTTTGGCAAGGAGGTTGGACTGGCTGATCTCTAAAGGTCCCTTCCAACCCCTGCCATTCTGTGATTTTATGATCTACACATTTCCTAAATACTTCTAGGGATGGAAATTCAAGCACTTCCCCAGGCAGCCTCTTTCAATGCTTGACAACCCTTTCAGTGAAGAAATTTTTCCTGATATCCAATCTAAACCTCCCCTGGTGCAACTTGAGGTCATTTCCTCTTGTCCTATCACTTGCTACTTGGGATAAGAGACAGACCCCCACCTCACTACAACCTCCTTTCAGGTAGTTGCAGAGAGCGATAAGGTCTACCCTCAGCCCCCTTTTCTCCAGGCTAAACAGCCTGTCCAACCTGCTCTGGGTGACCCTGCTTTGGCAAGGAGGTTGGACTGGCTGATCTCTAAAGGTCCCTTCCAACCCCTGCCATTCTGTGATTTTATGATCTACACATTTCCTAAATACTTCTAGGGATGGAAATTCAAGCACTTCCCCAGGCAGCCTCTTTCAATGCTTGACAACCCTTTCAGTGAAGAAATTTTTCCTGATATCCAATCTAAACCTCCCCTGGTGCAACTTGAGGTCATTTCCTCTTGTCCTATCACTTGCTACTTGGGATAAGAGACAGACCCCCACCTCACTACAACCTCCTTTCAGGTAGTTGCAGAGAGCGATAAGGTCTACCCTCAGCCCCCTTTTCTCCAGGCTAAACAGCCCCTCGTAGGACTTGTGCTCCAGACCCCTCACCAGCTTTGCTGTCCTTCTCTGAACACACTCCAGCAGCTCAGTGTCTCTCCTGTAATAAGGGGCCTCACACTGAACACAGTACATGAGTTGCAGCCTCACCAGTGCTGGGTACAGAGGGACAGTCACTTTCCTAGTCCTGCTGGCCACACTTTTTTTAATACAAGCCTGTCACACACCTGCTCCTTTCCCACCTGGTTCGAGGCAGGGCTGTTCATAAATGGCTGGTCCCAGCACTCCTGCATGACCCATAGTGTGCCGACTGCAAAAAAAGGACTCCTCTCCAAACACTGTCTTCTTGGAAACCCCATCTATTCACCTTGCAGGTATGTGGGCCTGGAGATCCATGCAGAGCTCTCTGTTAGACCCTCAGAGACATTGTAGGTACTCCAAGGCATCAGTTTCAGCAGAGACCTGTTTCTGTGAAAAGCATCAAACTTTGCTGCATGGGTATTAAACAACGCCTATGCCCTGTGCCTTGAAGACGGAGTGATGAACATGCTTGTGTTGGATCAAATGGTCAGAGAACATGGCAAGATTCTTGCCCTGTTGACTGGTTTTAGGACCAGACTCAGGACAGTGCTACCAAGCAATGGTGGAACCTCTCTGTTTCAAACCCCTCCAGTGTCAGGATGGTTCCCTTAGTGGGAAGTGCCCATCACAGATCCAAAAGTGAACTCTTAAACACCAGCTTCCCCACTCTTGCATTAAAGTGCTTGTTTCTTTGATGAGAAAGCTCATGGGTAACTCTGAAGCAAATTTTCTTGCCCTAACCATCGTGTACCTTTCTCAGCACTACTTCTGAGAGCTGAGATTCCTCCGATAGTGATCTGCTGTTGATAACTGCTTAGGGCAGGGCTAGGAATGTGTGTAGGACAGGACAGGACAGCACAGGGGCAAAAACTCCTGGATCTACATAGGAGTGGATGGGAGGAGGAGGCACTCAGGTGCATTCAGATGCAGAGAAGCAGAAGGCAGCAGGCTCAGCTGAAGGTTATTGGTAAGAACTGGTTCAAACAGTCACCTGATATCTCCCACCCAGGCAAGCTGTTGGGCCTAGATGCTCACAAGGCGGTGAAGTCTTGCTGGTTGCAGCAGGGTTAGCACTTGTAGTCACACGCCAGAGTTTGGGGGTGGATAGTGGCATGGTTTCTTGCCTCAGTGGTCTCTCAGGCAGGGTCACGAGGTGGGGGTAAGAGATGGGACGCTCAAGCTGGAAAGTCTACCTATGGGGAGAGGGGCAGCCTGGGTGATGTTCCCCTTAGCCACAAGGCACCTCCATCTGATGCAGCTTGTCAGCCAGTCTCTGGTACGTGGTTCAGCTGTGTGGGGCAGACACGCAGTGTCTCGGACTGGCGGTGGGGGCAGTGGGAAGTGGGGCACAAGCTCACACTTCCATGCTGGGTGCCGGAGACTGGCAGGTCTAGCGACAGCTCTGCTCTAGCCATGAGTGCAGGTGAAGGGCCCTTCCAGCTGCTCCTCAGCCACGTGGCGTTTCAGCAATGCACAGCAGAAAAAATGCAGCAGCTTTGCCAGGCCTTGATCCCCGTGTGAGACAGCCCAGGCTGCCGAGCAGCACAGAGCAGAAATCCCTGCTGGCACAAGTGTCCTCAAACAGGCGGCAGCAGCCTGTGTAAAGCCGGGGAACGTGTCGTTCCTGGTTGGTCCAGGCCCCACATGGGCAGAAGTTATGAGAGCAATGTAGCCGCGCAGCTGACGTCCGACAGGCCTGCCCATCCTCGGAGACCTACAAGATATTCTAAGCCAGTAATTTCATACCGTGTCGGTGCCGTTGGGTAACAAGGGCTGGCTGTTACACAAGCCTCCTGCACAGCTGTGGAGTCCACAGGCTGGAAAAGACTCCTCTTATCATGGAATCATAGAATAGTTTGGGTTGGAAGGGACATTTAAAATTCACCTAGCGTTTCCAACCCCCTCTGCAGCCTGGCTAGAAGTAATCAGCCATCCTGATACGGCAGGGTGGCAGCTGCTATTACAGGGTAACCCAAGGGCACCCCAAAGTACTGAAGCATAAAAACACACTGCTGCCTTTTTATGTCCCCAACCTGTTTGCAGACACTATGGAAGGGCAAGGCAAAGGTACCTGGCAGTGATGGAGAGGAGGTGAGAGCAGAGCTGTGCTGTCCATCGCTTCCCAGCTCTTGAAACATGTGAGCTCTCTTTCCAAGGGTAGCAACGGCAGTAGCCAAAAAGCCTGAACTTTGCTTCCAGAAGGGAATCAGCTGTTGAGCTGAGCAAATCGTGATGCTGTGTGGGGTGGGTGGAAGGAGGGAGGGAGGGAAGAAGGGAGAGCCAAGCCTGACACGGGCCAGAGCACGGGGGGGAGGCACTCACAAAGGCCTCGGAGGCAGGATGGAAAAGACAGTAATTACATAAAAGCACTTGGCGAGCATCTGGCTGGAGTCAGCTGGGCCCCGCCGGCCCTCCCTCCCCGCGCTGCTCAGCAGGAGCAGCTGAGGATACGGATAACCCAGCGTGGGACCCCTCCGGAGGGGAGCAGAGGTAAGAGGTCCTCTGCTTCCCCTCCCGGCTTGTGATGCTCTTAGAAAGTGGGGGCAGAGGGGTGGGGGGAAAGGGGAAAGGGAAAGCAGCTACGGTGGAGGAGAAGCAGCCAGGAAGGGCAATGTAAGGGGCTGTTTCTCTGCCTCTTGGTGTGGATGATGCCTTTGCCCCAGAGGTTTTGGTGAGGGAGGAGCTGTGAAGGGCGGGTGTGTGGGTGTTTGTGGGTGGATGTGGGTACGTGTGTACGTGTAGCAGGGCAGGGGATCCACATGTGCAGCAGGAGAGCTGAGCTGTACACAGGGGCTGGAAAGGGGAGAAAACATCCGAGTGATTTTTCTTCCTTCTGTACCTGTGGTAGAGAGGGTTAATAGGATGGAGGCAGTCACTGGGGGAGAGTCAGGCTGTATCCTGTGTCCTCCTCCTTTGCCCCTGTTGGGGGTGGACGTGCAGGAGAAGGGAGGAAATGTTGAAGGAGGAGGAAGCAGCTGCTTTTGAGCAGGGATTGTTGCAGTCCAATCTGGCCAGAGCTTCCCTGGGCTGCCTCCAAGGCAGAGTGTGTGATGAGGGAGAGAGAAGATTGTTGAGCACACAAGGTGCCTTCAGGCTTGGGTTACACTTAAAAGCGTGGCTGGCACAGAGCTATTGGACAGCATTCTCAAAACTCGTATCTTTGAGTGCTCAGCCATACAAGCCAAAACCTCCTGCAAATGTGGCTGCCCTGGCAAAACGTTGCTGGTACAGCCAGTTCCCTCCAGGGAGCGAGGAGATATTACCCTGGCAGAAGTGTCTTTGCTGGCATAAACTGCTGCCCAGCTGGGCAATGCCACCAGTGCAAGTCTTTGTTTGGTGGCTCCCTGCAGGTCCCCATTCAGCTCAGATGAGACATTAAACACAAAGTCCTGCTCACTGCCCACTCTGAGCTGTTCTTGCAGTCGGATGAGACAAAGGCAAAGGCCCCAGCTGATGACATCCTCCACAAAAAACATTTGTTTGGCTGTGAGCAACTCAGGATTGCAGATGGAAGTGGGGGGCAGAAATGATAACAATGGCCTCCCTGTTACCTGTTCCCCTTGGAAAGGTAGAATAGGCCAGACATCAGGACAAGAGCTGCAAAAGGGGAGAATAATAAGCCAGGAAGGAAAACCTGAAGGAGTGAGGCACTGCAATAGCTTTGATGGGACAGAGAGGAACTTTGCCTTCGGTGTCAGTCTCTGAGTTGTCATGCACCCCAGAAAATGTATTAACTCTCAATAGTACTGGCAGCTGCCGACATCCCCACCAGCAGCAGGCAGGAGTAGACAACACAACGGAGCACAAAAACCTGCTTCTGTCAGCTGGCAAGGCCCCACTAGCAAGAAGTGTTGAGCTAACCTTTCCCCATCCCGTTTTCCAAAAGGGGAAACAGGCTCAGGCAGACGTAGGAGACTTGCAGTGGGTCTCATTGCATGTCAGTGCTGGAGCCCGGCTAGGAAGTCATGAGCAGAGCAGCAAATTTCTTGGTCCTCTTCCCACCCCAGCTGAGAGGCATGTTCACTCCATGTTCATTGAGCTCCAGGCTGACAGGCAGCCTGAGAATATCTCCAGGCCTCCCAGCCCCCCTTCCTCCCTTCCCCCCAGCACATATTTTCCCAGAGTTTTCCGCTTGCTTCTCCAGTGGTTCTGGGGTCCTGCCAAACGCCAGCCACTCTCTGGGAAGCGGGGCCTCCCATTCCCAAACCAAACAAATGGGAGAAGGAAAACAGAAAAAAAAAAAAAAGTCTAAGCACACGTAGACACACATAAAACCCTTTCCCCCTCAGAAACCTTGGAGCCTTCTCCAGCTTCTCTTGGAAATTGCAGGAGGCACAGTGCTGACTTGGCACTTCTGGCCCCTGCAGAAGAGAGCTATTGCCCATCCTTCCTTCTGCCTCTCAAAGATATATGTGTGCACACACCCACAGGGTATAAGTAAATTCCCAAATCCAGTTTTGCTGCAGGGTGGATCCCCAAAATCCTCTTCCCAACAGATTTTGCAGTGTAAGAAAAGTCTCCTGTCTGCCCCCTCCCCCCCAACAATTCCTCCCCCCAAAATGCCCTTCATTCCCAGGTTCTGGCGTAGCCACGTAGTGCTCACCCCAACAGCACAAGCATGTCAGCTCGGCACCAGGCTGAGGGCAAAGATCACGGCCAGGGTTTGCTCCAGATCCTCAGTTTTGCTGGCAGGCAGATCCCCACAGCCGGGCTGTGCTTCAGGCCAGGCACACCCCTCCCGTGCAAAATGCTCAGCCCGGGACCTAACCGGGGGACATGACTGGGGGATGACATGTGCCAGAGTGCAAGGCTTGGGGCTCTGCCCGGGGAGAGGGGATGACCAGAGAGGGAAAAATCTGATGCCTCTCCCAGTTGGCAGATCAGCCTGCTAGAAAGATCGTGCCTGGGTCAAGGGGCCATGGTGACGTGCAGAAGAAACAATGCAGGAGGGAATGAAAGATGAATTTTGGGGACTATGAGTGGGACAGGCACAGCTGAGGAGAGAGCATGGGCAGCCAAGTGAAAGGCTAATGCATGGAACAAGGGACTAATGCAGAGGAGTGAGAGCAGAGTCCTGGACCATCCCACCTGAAGGAAAGTCTGGGTCTTGCACCCATTCACCTCACCTTGCCCGTCCTGAGATGCTCACGGTGGGACACTGTCCCTGCTGCCTGCCCACCCTTTGCACCCTGTGCTGCCCACATTTTGCTGACCAAGGGTAAGCCGTTTGGAAGCGAAAAGGCAGAGAGAAAAAAAAAAAAAAAAAATATATATATATATATATATGGAAAATGCCCTACCCAGGAAAGAGTTAAAAGGCGCCGAAACCCAAGCCGGTTTGCAATGGAGAGAGCCCAAAGCCAGGGAGGGGAAGGGAGGGAGAGGAGAGGGGAGGGAGCAGGTCCAAGCCCAGCTTGCGCACCCAGCCAGCGCTCAGCAGCGCCTGTGCCAAAAGCCAGCTTTCTTAAAGCCATGGGCCCGGGGGCCGGCTTTGCAGGCGGAGGGGAACCGGCGAGCAGGGGCTGGGAAGTCCAGAGGGGAGCCCTCAGCCTCCGGGGTGAGCTGCCACCATGGGCTGGGGTGCAGGCAGAGGGAAGGGGGGGCAGAGGCTGGGAAAGGGGTTTCTCAGCTTGCTTGCGTGTCTCTCTTTCGTAAGCATAATTCTCTGGAGGCTGCCGGCTCCCAGCTTGGCTTCCTTCACCCTCTGCTGCGGAGCAGCTCCCTTCTGGTCTCTGCAAAGGAGAAGCCGGCCATCCCGTTGGGAAGGTGCTGGGGTCTGGCTGAGCACACAACTGAGCGCTGCTGGGAGGGGGCTGAGGCACAGAGAGGGATGGGATTTGGGGGGTGGGGGGGGAGAAGGGGCTGAAGTTACATTCCCAGGCCAAAAACCTGGGTCAGACTCCAGCTGGGACATGGGAGGTTAAAGGGTTAACTCCCGTGAAGAGTTGATACCTTGTGACTGGAGGATTGGAGAAGTTTTTTACAGCTGTCTCCACGGACTCAGCATGCTTTTGCTAAAGGGGCTGTGTGGTTTGCCATGTCTCCTTCCTCTATCCCAGCCTGGGGACTGAATCTTCTAGTGGCTCCGACGGTTTGCCTGGTGAGGGTCAAGCCCTTTTCCAGGGCTGGCACCTAGTCTCCATTGGTTTGGGCAGAAGGGTGTGGGGCATCCTTTTGGGCTGTGCGGTTGCTACTCAGATTGCAGCCTCGAACCTCCAGGGACTTCAAGCATGTAAACTCCCTCCACAGGACAATGCCATTCCATCCCACCCCTTGGCTCCAGCCACAGAAAGATGTTTTGTGGTGATCTCTGCTCCATCCCCCATGTCCTCCCATTCTTATACCTCACTCTGGCACTTCCTCATATCTTCCCAGGTCACCATGGACATAACGTACCTGCGCACACCCCTGGCCTTCTTTCTTCTCCCTCTTGTTGTGCTTGGGGCACCCACTGATGAACCCAACCTCACAGAACCAGCCCCTGGTACTTGCAAGCGCTGTTGTGACCCACCGGACTCTTCCACAGATGCCCCACCGCTCCCTCCCAGCCACCAGCCCTGGCCCTACCCAGTGCCAGAGGTCCGTCCCTATATCAACATCACCATACTGAAGGGTAAGTGCCCACCTTGTCCCCGGGATGCCAGGCCCTGCTCAGGGACCGGTGGCACTGCAGAGGAAGTGACAGCTGGGTTGCTGGCGTGCTGGTTATGCCAGATGCCATCCCAAAGGGTATGTGCCCACAGACACTGCACCCAGGGTTTAGATGTTCCTGCTATGATCAAGAGTAGCCTGGGGGGAGGGAAGGCAGTGCATATCCCTGCTGTGACCTCGGTGTCTCAGGATGCTGCCTGCCACCAGCTCTTCTTCCCTGTTAGCACAGGAGTGGCAGTGGCAGCTTCTTGCCAAGCTGGGAGGATGCCTTCCTTGCTTCAGACTTCCAGAGTCCTGTAGTGCCTGAGGGAAGGAGCAGTCTCTATCCAGCTGCAAAATAAGCAGGTTTGGAGGGTGGGCATTGGCACCTGGGAGGGCTGAGGGAAAACCTTCTCCAGCTCCATGGGTCTCGTGCGTTTTGGAGCGGGAGGAGGGCAAGGGGAGGCAGCAGTTACCTCCAGGGTAACTGGCAGTGACCCTCAGCTCATTCCACTCTGCAGTGGCTGGCTTGCCTAACGGGAAAAGGCTCCCTATTTTAGATCAGCTCCTCCCTTAGGGCTCCCCTTTTAGCCTTTGCTGTGGGCAAAAGCCTGTTCCCAGCTGGATCCTGCTCCACTCACTTATTGTTGCCCTGTGGTTCCTCTGGGCTAGCTGGGCAGATGCTCCCCCTTCCCTGCCCAGCCTGGAAATAGCTGCAATCCATCAAAGCTCAGAAGTGTATCTGGGGCAGAAAGAGGCCTGGACTAGAGCAGTGTGCTGCAGTACTGTGCAGGAGATGGAGAGGAGGAAAAGAACAAAGTCCAAATGTGGGATGCTGTCACTTGTGCTGGAGGCTGCTCTGACCACCATTTCTTCTCTACACACAAAATAGGTTCTAGTGCTGCTTTCTCTCTGTATTGATGCTTGCCCAAGTGTGTGACAGGGAACACACAAACGCCAGGGTAGAACTGCAGCATTAATTATACTGGATGACCAAAGGATGTCAAGGTACTGTTGTCAAAGTACTAGCCCTCTAACTTGCACTGCACCATCCGCCAAGTCCAGCTTGCATCTTTTCCCTCTGACTGACCCTCGTTGTCCCTCTCTAGTCATATTCTTCCACAGGCATTAGCACTTATTCCCCATCTCCAGCCTACAGAAAGGACAGTATTCACACTACATGGATAACTGGCTCATGGAAGAAGTGTGCAGGAGGGCAAAGGCTGTGTTGGAGGTAAAGGAGTGTGGAAGAAGAAGAAGAGGTAAAAGCCTCAGTGGTACTTTCTAATGCTGGGCTCCATCTCAGGCTGAAGTCTCCTAGGGACAGGTCCTGGTGCCTCCAGCAAGGCTGTATCATGTGGTAAGCAGGGGGTTTGTAGAGAAAGAGACCCCAGTCACACCCAGAGCTCTGCTAGCTCCTTTCCCATGAAACACAATGATATTGTGATCCTCAGGATCATTCCTTCTTCTGGTGTTGCCCCATCCCTGAGCAATCCTCTGTCTCCTTGTTAGGCCTTTTCACTGCTACTTGCATCTCTCCCTCTGATATTACACAGGAGTTGTGTCCTCTGCTTCCTCTTGTAGGAGACAAAGGAGACCGAGGAGAGCCTGGGATGCCAGGGAAATGGGGCAAAGAAGGACCACGAGGTGAGCGGGGTGCCCAGGGCCCGAAAGGCAGTAAAGGACAGATGGGCACAGCAGGAGACCCCTGCAAGCATCAGTACGCTGCGTTCTCCGTTGGTCGCAAGAAAGCGCTGCACAGTAGTGAGGGCTTCCAGGTCTTGATCTTCGACACCGTCTTTGTCAACCTCTACAGCCACTTTGACATGTTCAATGGCAAATTCTACTGCTATGTAGGTGGACTTTACTATTTCAGCCTCAACGTCCACACCTGGAACTTCAAGGAGACCTACATGCACATCATGCACAATGAAGAAGAGGCGGTCATCTTGTACGCCCAACCCAGCGACCGCAGCATCATGCAGAGCCAGAGCCTCATGCTGGAGCTTCAGGAAAATGATGAGATCTGGGTGAGGCTCTACAAGCGGGAGCGGGAGAATGCCATTTACAGTGATGATGTTGATGTGTACATCACCTTCAATGGGTACCTGGTCAAGCCCAGCCTTGACTAACTGACCCTCCTCCTCCTTGGGGCCTCTTTGGCCTTTTCCTTCTTCCTCTCTCTCTCCCTTTACTGCCCGCAACCACTGCAAGTCACTTGGAAATGGGCCTGTCAAGTCTCAGGCATTGAGTGTGAAACTTGCCACACTGGCTCCCACCTCACGCTCTCTTGTAGCCAGGCCTGTACCTGTCCACTTACAGCGTGACACTACCATCTCTCGTCCCCTCACCTCGTGACCCCAACTTATGTTATTGGCTTCTTCTAAATCTGCCAGTAAACTGTGCCTGCCTGGCATTTAGGGCCCTACAGCAGGAGGAAGGCTAAAATGCTGCTCCTGGGGATGTGTCCCTTCTTGGGGCTTCATACACAAAAGGCTGCCATTGAAAGGGCTAGAAAGTCCCCACTGCCCGGGTACATTCTGGCTCCTCTCGGTCCTGACTATAGAGGCCAGTTTTGCAGCCTACAACATGGCCTTAATGTCACCTGTCACACCTGTAGTCTGGAGAGCAGACTGGGGTCTGATGGCCTCCTGTAGCACAAGGAAGATGTAGCAGCAGTGACAGGTGACACTGTCTTTTCAAAAAGGGGACTGTTGACCTTCTGAAGTTTGTAACTGGCTTTCCTCAGACACTCTTCTGGGTCAGTGCCCAAGCTGGCTGGAAAATCTAGGCCTGGTGGGATTGCCCTCCTCAGTGCCAACTCTCGTTCTTTTAAGAAATTATGGGCCAGACAGCCAGATCCTTCAGAGGCATCTGCTATTGAACCAGTAGAGCTCACCACTTATTCCCACTAGGGATCCTAAGTATAGAACAAGAGAGAGAGATATGACCCTACCAGACCTCCCTCCCAAACTTCCCCTGGCTTGATACTTGGTCTCAGTTCCCCAGCTCTGGGAGGCTAGTCCAGACAATGAACCCAAATCTGGTCTCTTCTGTAGCAGAGGTGCACTCGTGCCCTTCCATTGGTATCAGAGGTCATCCTGAACACTTGTTGATGTGAGGGAAGAGTCAGGGCTGGGTCCCGCCTTCTGTGTCCTCCTGAAGGGGGTTCTCCCACCCTGGCATTGAGGGACCACTGTCTCAGGATCTGACTTGGAGGTTGTAAGGGCAATTGCAGTTAAATCAGTTCCAAACCTGGGCAGGTTGGCACCTCTTTGCCTCTGTGATGGAAAAAAGATAGAGGTGAGACTACACCACCTCACTCCAGCCTTAAAAGCTTCCCTGACACGTTTTGTGCCCTTTTCTGGCAATCTCATCAGAGCAACTGAGAAAAACACGTGGCCAAAACAAACCCTCGCTCTTCTTGTCAGGTTAGAGATGTTGCAGTGGGAAAGGAATGCCAGCGGTAGGATTTTCTAGTACCATTTGTATTGGTCTCACACTGCTCTCACTCACATCCCTCTGGGATCACTTCGGTCCTGGGGAGAGCAGGTGAGGTTCTCAGCACTTTGAGAAACCTACTTCCACATGTCGTGATGCTCCCGTAAACAGTGGTGCCAAGCGTTGTCAGTTTTTTGAGTCTCAGGACAGGACAAGCAGGAGAAACTGTATTTCTCCTCTGCCCATTACTTATAATGAAGTCTTCCGATGTATTTAGCTTCTGTGGTCTCATGATTAGCCATGTCTGTAGCACCTGGGACTAACCAGAGCTCTCCCATAGGAGATATGCATCATTATGCAGGACTAGGTCCGGTACACTCAGCCCAGGATGGCGAAGGCACAGGGACCCAGGCTAAATATTAAAAATGAACTTGAGAGAATTGCAGGACATTTTCTCTCTTGCCCTGTTTACTTACCCTCCCCACTTTGCTAAGGAAGCTGTACAGACTGGAATGAGTTTTAGGCACTTTCCACACTTAATCCTCCCCACCACTGTCACTGAGGCAATGGCTATAAAAACAAGGTTTCACTAAGGCAAAGCGGGTTTTTCCCAGGAAAACATGTGATGATGGGATCATGGGAACTAAGGGAGGATGAGTTTCTGCCCTTCTCTTAGCAGGTCAAGCATATGGAATTGCTCAGTGATGGGATTTCAGGCAGTAGAGAAGCAGCAGCGTGCTGGAGGTGACGCTCCAATCTGAATCCCATTCTCTTTTCCTCAGCAGGCTGCAAACCCAGATATTGTCTATTTACAGTGCATAGTGCCCCTGTGTCTCCCTGAAGAGAAGCAAGCCTCTCTAACACTGAATATCTCTAGAAACAAGCTTCCTTCTTCCTCCTTCTCTTCTTGATATTTGAATGCCAGTGATAGGTTTCATGTGCTATCCATGAGCAGCCAGATGGTGCCTGATGCACATGAGAGAGGAGGGCGGGGGGACCAAAGGGTGTATTTAACAGGCTTCTTGGTGCTAAACAAGATGGCAATCCCTTGGTGCTAAATCAGATTTCAGGAGTATTGTGTACTTTCTGGACGGTGTAGCAGGCTGAGTTGTGATGTACTGTGGAATTAATGGTGCTTTATGTTACAAAACCAAACAAACTACGAGAACTTTTGTGTATATATACATATTTTTTTCAGTAGTATTAAACTTTTTTCCCTCGTTGTTTTGCACTTAGATTTGCTTTTCCTTCCTAACCTATTCCTTCTAGCTCTGGTTATCGCCGAATAGTGTGATGGAAAAGACACCGACCTGAAAGAGACAGGTATAAATTCTAACTCAGCTCTGAAACTTCCCTGGGCAATCCATGACATTCTTATGTCTGTTTCCTCTGTGGAGAACCATTACCTTAAGATTTTACTGCTTGAACGCTTCTAATAACAATCACTCCTCTTTGCTGGGAAAGATTTAAGCAAATTCAAGGAAGGATTCTTTGGAAATTACCAAAAAGCCAGAACAATAGAATGGGTTGGAGGATTAGGCTTCAAGTACCTAACTAATTATATTGAGGAAGGCTGGGCTGGTAATGGAGTTGTCTTAAGGGGAATCAGACCCATTATCTTGTGAAATTTTTAGCATATCCTTCTATCTAGTACTTAGTAAGCATGTGTGTTTTCTGTTTTCCCTGTGGAGTTTCTCTTTTCTGTGCCAAGAAGTGAAAGCCAGGAAGTGCAAATGTAAAAGGGACATTGAACTCTTCACTAGACACTTGAGCTTGCTAACAACGGTGTGAGTGGCAGTTCCAGAGTTAAGCTGGACACATATTTTTGGAAGAACTTTGTGTGATAAGAAAGACTTGAGGTTCAAGTCAGAGGTGGAAAGACAAGTGGCAATTGCCCATAAAGTTGGCAAAAATGGGGAGACATGAGGGGGCAGTGGAGACTTGCAGGCTTGAGTGTAAGATCTAGGAGGGGTAGCATCCTAAGGACAGGGAGATGCCTTTGGAGGTCTCAATGCAGGTCAAAGAGGTAAGTAGGGTCTTGTTTAACATCTTTGGGATTTGGACTGAGGGTACTCATGCTGAAGTGGAGGAATGGACAAGAAAACAAGAGCAGATGCCCATATAGGACCTTCTGGTTTGAGTTTAATTCATCTTCACATAGCTTCTCCTGTGGTTTGATATGTACCAGACGCTTCATTTGGCAAGGGGTGGAAAACAATCACACGCATCCTTACAGGCCTCTTTGGTCCCATGTCAGGCACAGAGCTATGGCTATATATATCCTAGTAAATGCAATACTCTATCAGGTCGGAGCCCAGCCTTCTTCACATGTTTTATTTACTTCTGAGGAAACAGATAGAAATGTGTCCTCAGGAAGTACAGGGGTTGAGCCTGTGCATGTTCCTGGCCCCTTGAGGTGAGATACTGGTAGATTGGAGGTGACTTTGTCACAGTTACAAAATGTGAGTAGTGAAGGAGGAGGGAGGAGAGGAAATGTGTAGCTAGACCTTCTAGAAAAGTTTTTCTATGATTCAGTCCTTCAGCCACTTGCAGAGGAACATGTCAGCTGAAGAGTCTCTTCAGCCAAATCCCTTGGGGCTAAGATGCCTGGTGACACGCAGGGTCTGTAGTCTGTGCTACCCGTCACACCATGGATGCCCAGCTGGGGAGTTGCTGTAGGTGAAACTCAGCTCAGGCCAGGTTGACCCTGCCATTCTGTTGTAGGCATGAGGGCTACACTGGGTCAAACCAGCCCTGCTGCTCTGCCAGAGGGTGAAGTGCTCTCCCTGAAAGCCATTCAGACCTCCATTCACTTCATTCATCCCGTGGCTGGGTCCTTTTCCATGCAATGGGACTGCTTGGTGGTATGCGAGCCTGGGGCTGGTGACAGCCAGGACATGTCTCCCAGGCAAAGAAAGAAGCATGCCCTGAGGTGGGCAGCTATAGCACTACCCCCGGGGCCCTGAGTCTCTTTTCCCCTGAAAGACAGGTCCAAGCTCTGCTGCAAAGGGCTCTGCGGCCACACTTCAAGCTTGTTCAAGGTACGCACCAAGGGGCTGGCCCTTTAAACTGGCTTCCTGCGGGTTTGTGGTCTTGCAGGTATGAAAATGGGGGGGGAAGTGGGAGAGAGGAGGTAAAGGGCAGGATATGGCCCTGTCTCTGGGGAAGAAAACGTATGTCAGGGCCGGCTGAGGAGAAGCTGAAGGCTCCAAAATAGCTCCTTGCCCTGTGGTAGCTAGGCAAAAGGGGAAGAGAGAATCAGGGCAAGTAAAGGAATATAAAAGGAGACCTTTGACTCTCCTAGGGGTACTCAGCTGGGCACGAGTGGATGTGTCTGCACCCAAAGCACCAGGGAGAGCAGGGGCACGGCATAGCACCTGGCTCTGCACCTTCCCTGACCCTTTGTCACAGGTGGGGCAGGCATGGGAAAGGTCTCTGGCAGCCCCTCAAGCCTCACCCCAGCTGCCAGCCATGGTTCAGGCTCTGCCTCACGTCAGGGATTTGTGCACAATTCAGGGGGCTGCTGCATACTTCCATAGCAAGTTCCCCCTCTTTTCCAGCCTGTTGTCCCTCCTTCCCTCCCAAGCCGCCCAGTCAACCTGCTTCATTCATACCTCAGCCTTGTGTATCTCTCAGAGTCCAGGGAGGGAGAGGGGGTCATACAACGACCCAGCCAGCACTGTCCAGGCTGCAAGCAGAGCCCTCACCTCCCTCCATCCAGCACATCGCAGCCAGATGTCACCAATGGGTTGAACCTGTCCCAGATGCCCCTTTTCCTCACCTTCCCTTTCCCATTGCTGGCTGGGAGATGCCACTGGGCCCAAAGGGCTGGGTGTGAACTCTGCCCATGGCTTCATGGATGATGGGGCACAGCTACATTGCCTCATGTGGCATGGCCCTCCTCGGACCACAGTGGGAAAACGGGCATTTGCCGAGCCATGCCGGGCTTCAGAGGCCAGCCCGGTGCTCACTCTGCTATGACACCCACACATGCATACAGACACACATACCAGCCCCATATGGACATCTCTCACCTTCCTGCCAACGGAAACTGTTGCCCTTTGCAAGCCTGGCTCACTCTGAAGATGCTATCAGGAGGTGGGTAGAGGGGGGCTGAGGTTCCAGGCCTCTTTGGTACAAGCACAGCTCCCTCGCCTCATGACATGCCTCCCCCTTCTCCCACAAGCCCTCTGTGATCTCTCTCCATGCAGTTATACCATGGTGGGTGCCAGGGCAGGTTTAAATCAAAGGCTTCCGACAGTTTCTCAACCCACGGACAATTCCGTCTCTTGAGTTTGTGTCACTTAACTCACAAATGGTCAGGGAATTATTGCAAAATCTCTCCCAATCTCTGTTTGGAATGGCTAAAATGGGAGGGAGCAGGATGGAGAGCTCTTGAGTTGGAGAAGCTAAGGAGTAGGGGGCTTCCATCCACCTGGAAAGGCTGGGAATCCAGCCCTGGGTGAGTGGGAGGTGGGGGGCTGGGTTGTTTCTTTATTCGCTTTAAGCTACTTGCATCCATGACTTCAAGAAGTAAGACTGACCTGCATCAACCTCAAAGTTGCTGAGGTGCCTTGACTGCCAGGGAGTCCAGAAAATGCAAACTGTGAGGTTGGAGATGTGTCCAAGCTTCACCAGTTGCTACTGAGGAGAGTTGCACTGCTTCAAAGCAGCCAGGGAAAGAAAATATCCAGGGAGAGGTAGGAGGACAACAAGTCTTCTGTCTAACTGGCACCTGTCCTGCAGGCATAATTTTTGTTCTGATCCCCTGCTCTGAAGTCCTGACTACCCTCCAGGTGTTTGACACAACAATGTCCTAGAACAAGACGTGGGCAAAGCATCTTCAGTGGGGTGCCTGAGGCTCACTGCATTCTCCTGTTTGCCCCACACATACTTTCCTGGACTCAAAGCACTCTCCCATTTGTCCCTACAGACACTTTCCCCCCACACACCACCACCACGTCCTCAATCTTTCCCCTGAAGTAGTAGAATGGGGCAGAACACTAGAAAGGACTTCACAGGCAATCAAGCCCTGTCCCCTGCAGCCCCAGGCGGCAATTCAGCAGATCTTTTGGGCCAAGGGCCCACAGGATTACCATCCCACATGTAGTCCAAAACAAGTCCCAAGCCCTTGCTTTGCTCTGACTCACACTTCTCTCCATGTGGCATGCTGGTGGCATTGTTTGACTCGAAAGAGTCAAGACTTATGCAGGCTTTTACAGTCGCACCAAGTTTCAAGCTTGGTCCTGCAAGGCTTTGCAATGTTTTTTTTTTTGTAATTCCATATGTTCATGATATGCAAGAGTGTGAAGCACACCCCAATCTTAGGATGAGCTTGCTTCTCCCCCCTCATCCTCAACCCTGCCAGCTGTGGAGGCAGGACAGCTATGCCTTCATTGCAATGTCTAGACCAGGCAGGGAGAGTTGTGTATTGGCTCAGCCCATGACTCTTATCCTACAGGGTGGCAACCTGAGCTCTGTGGAAATGGAGAGAGGATCAAGGCATTGCCTTCTGTTTGCTGCAAGGCTTTTTTTTTCCACTCCTCCCCGCTCCTTTCTTTAAGCTCCCGTGCCAGCGCTCCTCACCATTGCAAGCAGAGAGCTCTCTGAGTGCAAAGTGCAGGGGAAGCGGTGGGAGGGTCAGGTGAGGACTGAGAAGGGCGAGAGGAAAAGGTCAGTGACGCAAGCCCAAAGCGATGGCTCTCGGCTGAGCTGCTCTGCTGTTTGTCCGTGCTGCGCTATTTCTACTCGGCAACAATTCACACATCTGGGGACCACAACTCCTTCCACCGCCCACGCTCTTCCTCCCCCCTCACGGGGGCTGAGGCAGGGGAGGGGGGAAGGAGGGTGAAACACTGCACCAGGCTGCCAGCATCATTTCCAAGACCTAAGGGGAAAAAACAAACCCAGAGGTCCTTTTCAACAGCCACCTTCCCTCCAGGCGCTGAGCATCTCTGGTGAAGGTCCTGCCTGCAAAGGCAGCGGGGAGAAGAGGAAGAAAGGGGGGGGGATCCTTTCTCTTGGGGTGCAGGGAAGGTCAGCGCTGGGGAAACGTGCTGACACCTTCGTCCTTGAAACACAGAAGCAACACTGCGAGTTTCCCTGTAGAATTAAGGTCTCACCTGAGTAGACCGTGGCTAGGGGAAGGGACCCTGGTGCCTGTGGACACAGTGCTGTCCTTGGCCTGTTTCCAGGGTAAGCATGCGAGTGGAGCCAAGTGCTTGATCCCCTCCGTGTTTCCCCGCTGGGCTGCAGCCCTGCGTGCCTGCCTGTGTGTGTGTTTGCGTGTGCGAATGTGTGCACAGGTGCAGGCAAGGGGCATGCCCTCCCCCCCCCCCCC
>NW_015094506.1:3069735-3115297 GCF_001431845.1 Calidris pugnax | reverse complement strand
GCCCCCCCCCCCCCCCCAGACCTTCTCCACAGCCTGCTCCCAATTGCAGGGCATGACACCCTGCCAAAAACAGCCCTCCTAGCCCCACATGGGCCGTGAGGGCTGCCACTGCTTTCTGGAGCTGCAGGGAGAGGGAGGGTGAGATTATGAACTGCCTCAATGCTCTGTGCCCTTTCCTGCTTCGTATGCGGGAGGTACTGGAGCAACAGGGCATGGTGCGTGCCACCCTCAGGAACAGAAGAGGAGGGAAGTGACACCCTGGTCTTGTCATTCTCTCAAGGAACCAAGTTCCATTTCTCCTCAGGCCTCCACATCCTGTTTCCCAAGTACAGGCATGGTCAATGGGGCAAATATGGTGAGATGTGGCTCTGGCTTTGTGTTATAACAGTGAATCTGAAATGTATCACATCTAAAGGGCTTTGTGTTGCATTTCCCAAGGAGCACCTTCAGGCTCGTCAGAGACCGTAGTGGGGAAAATAGTAATTTCCACACTGCTTGTTTTTCCTCTGAGTGGTAGTCTTGCAGTGTTCACCAGGAGCTGGTTAGTAGTCTCCACTAACAAGCAGCCTTTCCTACTCCAACCTCCCAGAAAATGGGGGTCTTCAATTGCAGGCAAACATAGGGGAAAACATTGTCAAGCTGCAGAGCTGCTCTGCTACAGGCAGTTCACCTCAGAGGAGGGCACCCTAGGAGGAAAAGTCCTCAGAGGAGCAAGCCCAGAGCTGAAACCCTGACAGAGGTGGGTTCTCAAGAGGCATGAGGAGCCCTTTGGGCTAACCTCTTTCACAAGATGGTACATCACTTGGAGGAGTGAAGCGCCCTCAAGTCATTTGGTCAGGATGTGGACCTGGACTTCACCCTTCCCTTCCATTCCTTCCATCCAAGCACACTGGTTGTGGCCATTGCCTTTTTTATCATATTTTCTGCCCCCCAAAGTAGGGAAGAAAGAGTAAAGCGCTCTTGAGCAGCAGTGTTAGAGGGACAAAGGAAGGGGGGCTGAACTTGAGAAACCACAGAGCAGGGGAAAAAATTACTCTCCTGACAGCCCAGGGGAGAGACAGGAGCGCAATTCCTGAGCACTGAGCCGTGGAGAGGCAGGCAGCTGCCCTCAAACAAGTAATTTCTGTTCAGGCATTTTAATGTCATGAAAACTAATAATTGCCATAGCCACAAATCAGTAACCCCCAGAAGGGTTGAAGGAGGAGCAGGGGGCTTGCCTTTGGATAAACATGACATCATCAAGCATATTTTAAAACAAAGTCAACAACCTAATTAACTCCCTTTCTAGAAACTGCTCAAGCACAGAGATGAAGAAAACGGAGAAGGAGCAAGGAGAGCTCTGAGCAGACTGGGGGAGGTTGCTGTAATGATTTTTTCCTCTAGAGAAGGAAGGGAAATGTGATTAAATTGGGAACAGGCTTCACTAGTCAAAGCACCTGAGGGTTTATTCCCAAGAATCTCCTTGCAGTATCATGTCTTGCCTTCAAGCAATTTTGACTGTACAATAAATCTCGGAATTCTTCTCAATTTATTAGGTCTGGAAGCCATCATTGCTTCATATTAGGCTTGCCAAGCATTCACACACAAGCCCCTCTAATTTTAAATAGAGAGAGATTTAGCACATTGGCAAGCTGCAAAACAGAGCGGGGCTTCATCTTTCCAAGACTGCCCAGGTAACAAGGTAATAATCTCCCTCAAGGTTGAGAGCAGTCACTGGTGCTGAATAGCAAATCGGCCAGCGTTCAGCTCATTATCTTGCTCAGGCACAGATTTGGTGTAAGGCTGGTCTCTGAATCTTGTGCTGCCCTCCTGTAGGTCATATAAGTTGCACAGGCACACCTTCTTCGCTACAGGTCCATGAGGAAGTTCAGTCAGCACTCTGGCCATGCATCTTCAGCCTTCAGTGCCAGGGGAACCCTCAGGGACGTGCACAGGTGTGTTTTAATACTAGAAGTCAATATGACAGACCTGGGCAGTAAACACCCGTGTGCGATGCAGGATTCGGTGCCTGGTGTGTGAATCTCAGTTCTTAAAGAAGATGGAAAGGTGTCTTTTGTGCCCCTTTCTCTGCTGTGGAAACTGAGACACAGAGAGGATGTGAGAGCTGTACAAACATGTTGACAGTCCCAAGGGTACGCTGCCTTCCCTCCAGTTCACAGTGGTAAGTTTTCCATCGCAGATGTGCCAGGCTAAGGTCATCTCCATACACACACGCCACGATTCAGCTGACAGAGATCACTTCCCACACTGTGGGGGCTCAAACGCCTGCTGTGCTTCACACAATCAGTCCACAGGCTCAGACAAGGGCATAGGCAACCTTGGGCTAGGTTGCTGACCCCAAGGGTACTGAGGGACACAGAGTGCCAGGCCCAGAGTGATAGCCCAGGTCTTTAGTGAGTGCCTCTAGGGAGGGACTCATTGAAGTCTCTCCCTGGGGGAGCTCTTGTGGCACCACAAGCACCCATCAGGGAGGCAGGCATCCCCACCTAGAAGCTCTCTGAAGCCTTGAGTCTGCTGCGTGGGCTCCAGCTCTTCAGACCAAAGTCCTGATACTGTCTAGTTCTATCCAAACTTCACAAGGAGCTGGGGCTCAGGTCCTGAGTGGGGGTATCTCGTGACTGTCCTGTGCTCATGCTTATGAGTTCATAGCTACGTGTTCACAGCCAGGCAGGCTAAAAGTGAAACTACTCAAAAATAGCATGCTTCCCTCCCACCCTTTTTTCCCCCTCTCTGGGCCTGTGACCAGCACCTTCAGGGAGTGAAAGTGAACACCTCCCCCATCCCCTCCCACCTGTGGCCCCAGGCTTGCCACGGGTGAAAGTGCCTGCAAATGCCTCAGCTTCTGACCATATTTATCCGTGTTCTTCCATATCCTGCAGGGCTATGGAATCCCCACTTCTGAACATTTTGTGTATATTTGTATATAACATGTATATTTGAAGTCTTCTGCTTCTATCAGCAGATCTATCAGGATGCTCTCTGGGGGGACAGAAGTTGAAAGGGAAGAAATGCAGGAATATCATCTGCTGTGTAACTCTTGCTGGCTGGCGTGGTTACTCCATTGTGCTACCTGAGCCCAGAACTTAAACTCCATTTCTTAAATGCCTCTCCACTTAACCACGACAATGGAGATTAACCCGAGGGCAGTGTTTCGCCCATAGCAGCAATATTCCTAGGGATGATGGAGCAGGAGGAAAAAAACTTTTTTAACATTGGCCTAAGATTGTCATTTTGATACAAAGAAAAGCCTCTTTTGGACTGGTAATGTGAACAAATTCAATAAAGAGCTCACTGATATACTAGACAGTGGTTCCCCGCAGGGCCATTTTTACAGACTTTTTTCGGAGTAGAACCACATTTTAAGGGGAAAATAACAGCAGATACAGAACAACGTCGGAGTTTTGAGAAGCGCACGTATACGAACGGCAGGAAATTCAATGTAAAGGTTATAGCTAAAACAACATTATTTGGAAAGTACCAAAAATAACCTACAGAGTGTCTAAAGATCTTCACAGTGTATCCTGTCAGGAAGCGAACTCAGATGGCCATCAGGGCATCTCTGCTCTCACCTGTGGCTTTGCACCCTTCCCACTGCTGGACTCCAGAGAGCCACGAGAACAGGACACCCAGATGGATCTATTGAGCCCTTCACTGAGCTCACCCCTGGTGAGCCGGGCGGCTTGTAAACCATAGGCAAGGCATCCCAGTTAGCCTGGGGCTCCAGTCGCAGATGTGTGCCGGAAAAGGGAAGGGATGTGCCCAGCCTAACGACAGCTAATGAGTTGATGAATCGTGGGATAATTCAACACCGTGCAATACTTTTGCACTTCACACTTCTTCACTCTGTTTTCCTGCTGACCTCTGCCATTCTGCAGAGACCCTCAGTGGACAGGCAGCTGAAAATGAGAAGTTTCAGGAGCACCGCTCTTCTCTAATGAAAGCAGGGTTGGGGGGAAAAAGATGAGCTTGCACATAAGCTACCTGCCCCAGCCTTGAGGATTTTTAAAACTTACATTGCTCCTGAAACACCGATCTGGCCCAAACAGCCCCTTTAACCAAACTTCCAACACCCTACATTTACCTGCTGCTTTGACACTGCGCAACAATGCTGACTAGTGAGTTCACCCGTTTCAGTCGCCATTATGGGGACAGGAAGGTTATCACAAGAACACCTCACACGTGTCGCTGACAGTGCGGTTTGCTTGGCTTCTCACGTTATACATGGTACCATTCCTAATGATGTCGGTGTAAAGGAGATAAAAAGTGCAAAATTCTCAGCAGCACGACATTTTGGGTAATCGAGTCTGAAAACTGTGCTGACAGCAAGTGTATTTATCAGAAGGCGTCCGGACACAATCACCGTATCATGCCTGCGTAGGAAACCTTTTCTTGCTTATGCCACACAGTTGTTCTTTTAGTACCTTTAAAACTGTGTTTCCAATAGAAACTAAACATGGTGATGCAGTCTGTGTCGCCATGCATTACTGTTCAGCTGCCTGTTACCTGATCCAATGGACCATTCCCCCTCTGTCCACAATTTTGGAAAAGACAATCAATTCCAGTCACACTTGACAAAGAGGTATGTCCCTTACTACTGTTAAGCAAAGGTGGCTGGATAGAGGAGAGCTGGCTCTCCGTTAGGAACCTCGTTGGGAAAGTCTTCAATGTGACATTAGTCCTTACTACATAGCAAAAAAATCTGCATGAGAATCTATCATGGAGACGCAGATCTAGAAAAAACAGTCTCCAGTGAACTGGTCACTAAATAAATCCTTTTTTTCAACTGTAGCAGCCACCCGTGTTCTCTAAGGAATAACTAAGTGTTCAGTTTTCCTCTTCCACTATTTGAGGTATCACAGTGCACAGCCAAGCTCATCTGGATTCTTACACACTGGGGGGAAAAAAAAAAGGAAAAAGAAAAAAAAAGAGTCAGTGGGTGGTTTTTTTTCCCCCTCTTCTCCCCTTGATAAGCTGAACAACAGAAAATGGGTGCTTTGCACCCTTGTTTTCCCAAAGTGATCTCTGGCCTGAAGGAAGGCACAGATTTCTCAGTCTGAGGGACAAATGGGAAAAATGATGGTTAACATGAATACTCCATTGCAGCTGCAGAATTAGTGATACCAAGAAGTTACTCACAGAGTTACTCATTGCTTCAGCTGAGGACTTCTGCACCAGGGTAAGCTGTGTTCATTTTAAGAGTGCCTGGGAAAGGCGGGCTGTGGCCTGCCCATATGTGCCATTACTGTTCCACCCTGGTGTGAGCCTCCAAGGTGCACCTGCCTCAGTGATTACAAAGCAGGAGAGCATGCAGCCCATCCTCTCCCCTGCTTTTCTTCAACAGAGGCTGGCTGGTCAGATTCCCCAGTTGCCCTCACAGAGAGCAGCCGTAACAAGAGTCTTCAAATGACTAGCAAGAGCATCCAAATGACACCCCTCGGACTCCTGGTCCACATGAGGAAAGAGGTGTTGCATTCCAGACAGCTGGCTAAGTGAGTACTTAATGCTGGATTAATTGCAATGCTCTCCCAGGAATGGCCATGAAGATCCACTATTGCAACCCCCTTCAAAATGGCTCTGCCCATACCTTCAAATCACTGTTTTGCTCCAATACTATTTCTTTTTGAGGTCTAATATTATAGAGTCCTCAAAAAGGAACTGCCTGGAGACTTGAGATTAGCCTCTGGCAACTTTTGGTCAGCAAAACCCGCTTGCCGGACCTGAGCTTGGGCCTAGAGCTGCTGTAGGAGAGAAAGGTGAGGGACACAGAGCATAGTGACCACTGTGTATATAAAAGGAGATTCTCATCATCTGGCCCCACACCAGCAGCCGTCTTCGGCCAGCTCAGACCAGACAGGAAATGTGATACACTGCACTTCAGAGAATTATAATTGTGCATAAAAAAAGAGAGGTGTGCGTGGACACGTATGCATGTGCATGTCTATCTGTGAACCGGGCAACCATCTGGACGTGGATTTGTGTTTGTGTGTCTGGCTTGGATTGGGATGTGAAGGCAAAGTGTGCTGGGGAAGACGCTTGCCTGTGGCAAAAGGATCTTCTAAACCTAAACAAGCTTTGCAAACAAACCTGTGTGGGGTTATCCACCTGTGAAGGTGAGAGCACATGAAGTTGTGGAAGAAGGTGGACATATTTTTTGCATCGCTCTCTGGCTTGTTGAATGGACAAGTGGTGCCAAACAGACACTGCAGTTACTGCAGGGTGCTGTTGCCTGCCTGGACTAGCTGCGAGGCTTAGGTTGGAGAGGGTGATTCTTCCTTCTATGGAGCAAGTGTGGTGCTCAGCTGGGTAAGGAGGCCGTGGGATGGGTGTTCCTGTGGTGTCACACCATCTGCAAGCGTGAGGGTTGTGCTTCAGGCTTGCTCACACTTAGCACTGCCCTCGTTCCGCTCCCGCTCTGACCCAGGATGGATCCTCTGAAACTGGGGCGCTGATGTGGAGGCTGGTTTCATTCCGGTGTTGCTCAAGTCAACCACTCAAGTTATTTTTCACAAAAGGGTCCATGGTATTTCTACTGCAGATTGACTCCTATCCCCGGTTTCAAAGTGATCCGTGCATGCGTAGAGACCCCGAGAGCAATATGAGTGACTTGTCTGGGTGCCTGAAAGAGGCAGCTGGTGTCCCAAGAAGACAGGTCCATCTCTCTCTCTCTTTTGATTCCCAGCAATAGTTACAAATTGGTCCCAGTATATCTGAGCACTGCAACAAACTAACACCTGATCCCTCCACCCTTGTTTCTGCACCTATTGCTTTACCAGCAGGAAGTAGGACGTGGTTTGGGGCTTTTTATTCTCGGCCTCGCTAGCCTTTTCGATACTTCGGGGCCTCGTCTCAGTCTGACAAGGCAAGCAAGCGGCAGCTTCCTGTGCAAAGGTGAGAGGGAGAAGACACGGAGAGACGCTGAGCATAGGAGAGGAACGGCTCCGCAGCAGAGCCGCCGGGCTGCAGGCACCTCTCTTCTGAGAGCACTGGCTGACACCTGGACATACACTGAGCCAGGACCTCCCCCTCCATCCGTCTCCCTTTCCTCCCTCCCCGTTCCCCTCCCTCTTTGATGTGCAGCACCTGCTTCCATCCAACCCCACCACCTGGTGCCCGGGGACTCCCTTCATCTGGACTGCTTGGTGCCTGGAGCTGGAAGGTAAAAGGGGGTAATGCCAGCTCTCTCCCACATGGGGGTGGCTGATATGAAAAGTGTCTTGGAAGGAGTTTCGGTCTGACAAACTGAATCTTGCCATTGGGGAGGGCTGAGTATGTATTTATCTCTCTGTCTATCCACAGTCCTCTCAAATCATACCCCACATCTCACAACCACACCGCCTGCTTTCTTTCTCTCTCTTTCTCTCCCTGTTGTCTGCTAATGCATTGTCGTCATGTCTTAGTTCCTCTGAACCTAATCTTTTATCACAATGGGAATCGATGTTATGCCTCATGCCAGCCCTTTATAAACCCTCTCTTCCCACTCCCCTGGCAGTCTCAGCAGGCTCCAGCAGGACTCTGTCTTGTCTTGCTCAGCTTTGCCTGGGCTCCAGGCTTGCTGAGAGGTGAGGGATGGTCTCTTCTCCTATGGGCAGAGGCAGACCTCGAGGTACGGGTGTCCAGGTGGATGGCGGGAGGGGGAGGCTTGGATGAGAAATCCATAAGCCCAGTTTGTCTGATACGGGGCAGGGCTGTACAGGCTTTGTAAGGCAAGGCGTTTCCCTGGGTGCCATGGGAGGATGAGAGGTGATGTAGTTTTCTATTTACAAAGGCCAAATTTTCTGCCGGTCACACCTAAAACTGTGACTCTTTCCAAGGCAGTGCAGGGTCTACTTGGCGAGGACGGTGCATGGTTTGTGCGTGGCTATGTAATATTTTATGATAGCGCAGGACATGGTAAACTTCTTCTCCCTGATTTCCTCCTCTTTCCCAAACAAGCCATTCAAAATCTACCTTCTGAGCGCTGAGCTCCTCAACCGACTTTTGTCGGTTGCAGCCAGAGACCCCTCTTACTCAGCAAGCACCTAATTGTTTCAGCCTTACCAAAAAAAGAAGCTCTTCAAAGCACAAGCCGTGCGCAACCAAGGCGGCACTCTCTACCTGAGTCAGCAGGCGGCCCGAAACGAGCGCTGTGCACTCACACACATTTCCAGAAGGCATTACTCCCGCAAACACCCTGCCGGTGCCGCACTGCGAGCGGTTTCGGTGCTGAGCAAAGGACCCAAGGCAGGGAAACGATGAGGTGCTGAGGGAAAAGGGGTATGAGTTGCTGAGCCTAGAAGAGTGGCACTGGCTTTGAGCATGCCTCCTTGTGAGATGACATCTTCCTAATTTGCATTGCTGAGCTGTGTTGGGGGGGTGTCTTGTCTCTTTCAGCGTGTCACCACCAGTACAGATGAAGCCCTCTTTGCTGCTTCTGTGTCACCTTTGGCTGTTCAGCCTCACGCTAATCTCACGGGCAGCAGACTCGGCACAAGGTAAGGAGTGATTCCCTTCACCCGTGCCATCTGGGCGAGCAGGGAGAGGGGTCAGTCGGAGGAGTGTGTGCGCCACGGTGTGTTGCTGTGCAATGCTCCTGCTGTAACATACAGCCAAGAGGAGGTTGCAATAGTTGCAGGTCTCTTATGAGCACATCAACCTCCAAGGACATAGAGAAGTGAGT
This sequence comes from Calidris pugnax, assembly GCF_001431845.1. Taxonomy (NCBI): domain Eukaryota; kingdom Metazoa; phylum Chordata; class Aves; order Charadriiformes; family Scolopacidae; genus Calidris; species Calidris pugnax. The sequence goes on along the minus strand of NW_015094506.1, from coordinate 3,106,641 downwards.
GGCTCTGCCTTTCTTATCTGGAGACAGCGATCCAGCAGCTGTAGTTTGGGATGGGGCAGAATTGTCTGGGGTGATGGTTAATGTCTGGGGTGATGGTTAATGGTTAATCATTGTTAATTCAGCCACTTTGCTGTCCGTTGCTTCTCTGCTGGCAGGTGCCTCCAGCCTCACTTGTTGGTATGACTCGCGGGCAGCCCTCTTATGTGACTGGATCCCAAGCAGGGACCTGCTTGAAGCACCATGCCAGCTGGAGATTTCATCGAAGCATCCTTTTTGTGACAGGTGGGTCACTGGAGAGGATGAGGAAAACCAATTATTTGAATGAAGTGTCCTGGATAGTTTACCACTTAAAAAAAATGTAGGCTCCCCTTCCCCAGGCCAGACATAGTGGAGTCACAGAGCCGAGGGGCTTTGTCTCGAACTGTCCATGCAGGCTGAGATGCTGGCCACTGCTCAATGTCTGTCATCTGATGGTCCCCGACTGTCTAGCACAGCCCACCTTCCAGCTCCATAGCTCTGCCTCTGCTTCATTTTCCAAAAAATCCCTCTTCCTTGGTAGCCACCCTCTGAACTTGAAAGGCATTTTCAATGGAAAAGGAGTATGTATAGAGATGGGGGTGGAGGACAGTGGAACTGAAATCATACAAGGGCCATTTGCTCATTGCCAGGATGAGCTGGGGTGTTGCACCCTGAGTAACAGTAAATGAAGGTAAATATTGTTCCCCTTACCTTCCCTGGCCCGTTTGTATTTCTCAGTTTATGATGTCTTCATCTCCCACGCGTCTCCCAGCAGAGAGGTAGGTGTGTGGCCAGCACCGCAGTGGGGGCTGGATGAATCTCTGCGGTCTCCAATATGACATCTCCAGCCGAAAGACTTATCACCCTACCCCAGGGCTTCCCTGGGTGCCTGTCATAAGAAGAGGCTCAGTGTGATTCTGGCAGCGGATGGGTTGCTTGTGACTGTCACAGAAGCATTTCCAATGGGGTGAGATGGGCAAATATATTCCAGGCCCTGGTGCGTGGCCCTAGAAAAACATTATTTCTCTCCATGGGTGTGAATCACTGAGACTGGTGCTGGAGTTTGGGCTGGATTTGGAACTGCGCCATTGCTTGACCAGGGCTCTAGGACACTACCTCTCACCAGCATCAGCAAGTCCTAGGCTTGATCTGACCTCACAGCAGCAGCAGGCAGCTCAGTCTGATACCTCTTCAGCTGGAACCCCAGGGATGGTCTCCCACCCTGTGCCATAGCTCAGCTTAGGCTGTCCAGCCGCATTTGCCAGAGCAGAATAGAGGTCATGGCGTAGCACAGCCCAGTGTGACGTACAGTTCTGGTTGACTGGGATGTAACCTGGTTCAGAAGATGCATCCTACAGGATTGTCAGTGGCTTGAAGGAGAGCTGTAAACCCTAGAGGAGCTGAAACAGGCAGCTGTCTTCCAGGGCCATGTTGGTGCCATTGTGGGCATGCTCTCTGATATCACCAGGAAGCAGAGAAGGTAGCAAGAGGGTTTTGTGAAGACTTGGAAACTGAAAACCTATTGGTATCTTTGGCTTGAAATAACTGGGATGTGTTGACACTCCATGTGCCAGCACATAAAATTTGTCTGGGTGGTGCAGCGGGGAGAGAAAGTGGGATTACATCCTTGCTGTAACCTGTTCAGCAAATACGGTAGGATGCAAAATGCTTTGAAAGGCCTTTAGTGCTACATAAAGTTTGACTAAATACAAAAGCCTCCCCAGATCTCTAGAGTTCTCCTGCTTAAATCACAGGTTGTTTTGCTCACCTGAAAAATGCAAGGAGCACTGTGAATTACCCAAGGCAGAACACATGACCGGATTGAGGAGATGCATCAAGACTTTCAGCAAAAACAGTAATGTGAGTAATTCATCTGGGACGTCCGGTTAATGAGAAGGTGGAAAGGATTTTTGTGCTGATTTTGAGTGTATAAACAGTGTGACACCCAGGAGCAGTACAAAAAGCCCAAACCTAATCCCTGACTCCACTTCTGGAGTTGGGCTTGATGTTGTGTGCTGTTGATACGCATTGCCCCCGTGGGTTCCCCTGCAGGAGGGATTGGTTTCATTGTGAGCTGGGCCATGCTGTCCTGACACATGCAGAAATGGTGCAGGACAGACAGATCATATGCAATGTCCCATGTCTCAGTTACCTGGGTTTGTCTGTAATTGTTTCCTCTGAGCAGGGATGGACATCATCACCAGCTCTAAGGTCACCTCTTGACCTCGTTTTCCTTGAAGAGATCAGTGCCACTTTCCAGACCATTAACTCCTATGAAGTCTGGTTAGATGTATCAAATGCAAGATGCAACAACACATCACTGGAGTTAATGGGGATGCAAATCCTCTAGCTATTATTCTTTATTTAAATAATTATTTTTTTAGACTCATTATGTGCTTCCTTCAGTCATATCCAGAGTTACTGTAATCCCTGTGTTTTCAGAAAAAAAAGCCCATCCAAATATGAGCTAATTCTCCTTATTGACAAAGTCACCACCAGTTCTAATGACAGACAAACTTTCTTACATTTGCACATCATATGCAAAGACAAATTGCAGGGTTGGTAAACAGCTCCAAAATGTTTTCTTTCTAATCATGCTCATTTCCCTATTGCTTATTTAATACTGTATGATGTATATGGCCATTTAATATCACTGCATTTCAAGAGTAATATTTAATACTAATGTCATCTCAGTCTTACCGAACACAAAATGTTTTAGTAAAAATATTTTTTCTCAATGAATGACACTCATAGCAAGTAACTTTCTTCCTGCTTAACACATACAGCAATCCTAGAAAACTCTCTTATCACAGTATTTTGTGCCCTTCTTGCCAATGAAGAAAAAATTCCAGTCTCATGAGGTATAAAACTTTGGTTCCTCCTTCACTACTGAGTTTATGCTTTCAGCCACAAAAATCGTCCATATTTATTTTCAAGTATCCCTAAACCTCTTACACATAGGCAATGTTTAGAAATATGAATGCTTATTGATGAGGCTCTAGTGTTGCTAGCAGTAGATTTTCCTTGCAGGAGCAATGCTTCACCGTTTCAGACCGTCTGACCCTGTCTGTCCATTGCCACACTGGCAAGAATAGATCTATACCTGCTCGAATAGAAGATTTTAATCCACTTAAAAATAGTGAGTACTCATCTCTCTTGCAGTCTCTGAAGTTTCCCCGTAATTTTCTAACCAGTTTCTATTCTTCATCTACCCCTATGCAACACCCATGGATGATTTTAGACTTGTGTCTTTTCCTTGCCCCTTGCTACAACCAGCACAGATTAACCACTTTGACTCCTGCCACTTGCACCCCTTACATGCAGTGTCACACCAGTTGCTTCCTATCCTGTCCTGTACCTGGGACACTTAAATGAGAGTACTTTGTGCTAGGAATTCTGGCTTCTAACAGGCAATGACAGCTCAGCTGACTTTCCTGAAATGTGCATGCTGCAAGAAAGATGGAAAGTCTTGCTGCTCTTCCCTTGCCCCTCCTACTAGATATGTGATTCCACCCTCCTTTAAGCCAGCTTTGGCATGTATCAGTCTTTGCTGGAAAGATTCAACTCACTAATCCAGCAGGAAAACATCTGCTTGGGTCATTTTTTTTTGCTGGATATGTGAGTTTACCTGGCTCAAGGAGACGTTCCATAGAGCTGCTGCAAGGTGAGGCATAAAAAGGCATGGCTGGAGTCAGGGGTTGGGAAGGATCAGCCTAGACAGTCTGTCTAACTTCATCCCCTGTGGCTGTAGGTCTCTGAAAGAGACACTGGGAAGCAGCTGTCTCCCCACCCATGCTCCGTTCCTGTCCATACAATTGCCTTGTGCCTACAAGGCAGGATGCATGGCCGTGCGGGATTGATTGCACTGACTGCAGGAGCCACTCTCACAGGCTCACAGGAGGCGCTGCCTTTAACGTGGCCCCTTGACAACAGGTCTTTTGCCTTCAGTCACAGTACATTGGGGAAGAAGGAGGAACAGAGAGGGGGGGACTCACTCACAGTTTCACGTGGCTGTGTCTGGCTGGAGTCTCTGGGCACAGCCAAGACACCAACCCTGCTGCAACGGGCTTTGCGGTGGAGCCCTGTTACGCACAGAGAGTGCAGAGGTATCAGCCCTGCTCCTTCTCTCTTTGCAGTAAAGCTGTGGCCTCCGGGAAACCTTCAGCTGATTAACAAAACTGAAAACACCTACAACTTAACGTGGAGCCTGAATATTTCCTCTCACTATTTGGAAGGGGAGCGGGAATATCAAGTGCGGTACCGGAACATAAGACAGTCCTGGGAGGTGAGTACGGAGTGAGGTACTGGGACCTGTGACTGCACAAATCCCAGTCTCATTTATGCCACCCAACCTGCTCCTGGGCCTCCTCTTGGGACAAAACCAGTTTTGGTGAAGCTGGAGAGGGGGTGACACCCCTTCACCCTTTTATCTGCATCACCTGCCGCCAGTGTTTTGTGGTGATGTGGAAACAGACGGAAATCCTTTTTCACTTGTCGCTGTCACAAAGAAATCCGGACAGCTGTGGGACAGACTTGAAAGGGCTGAAAAAATCAAAGAGAAGAAGAATTTTCCTCCAGGGTGAACAAGCAGTGCTCGAGGCATAGGGATCCGAGACAGGTCCTTTCTGAGGGCCTTGGAAGAGATGGGTACATGAGGCTTGTAAGCCATGGCAGGGTGTTGATGGTACTCTAATTTTACCCTTCTTCCAGGAGGCAAAGAACTTCACCATTACACAGGACCAGATGTGGGTGGTGTTTGAGTGCCTCTCCCCCAACTTGAAATACGAGGCAGCTGTCCGTGCAAGGCCAAGGGAGTCAGATACCTACAAAGGCGTGTGGAGTGACTGGAGCGAGACGATACTGTGGAGGACACATGCTGACCGTAAGGATCAGAGTCAGGCAGTCTGGCTTGGAGGGGAAAGAGGGCACTCAGGGAAAACAAGGTAGAAGGGCCAAACCAGGATGGGAAGTGGGAGGGAGATGGGTTTGCAGGAGGACTGTGTTAATCGAAGAGCAATAGAAGATCAGAAATTATCTGTCCCTCCTAATCTGTTAGGTCAGGCTGGCTCAACAGGGCTTAAGAACAAAGACCCCCTGATCCCGACTGAATTCCTCTGAGTCCCAGAAGCCAGCCAAAATCCACAAGATGTAAATCAGGGACTGCTTCCCCAGAGCAGTAAGGCCAAATATCAGACCTGCAGAAGCAGTGGCCAGGACTGGCATTTTCCCATGTGCTTCTGTGACCTAGGGACATAAATGCCGCTTTCGGAAACGTCCCAGCTCATTGAAGCCCTTGATCAGTGAAATGCAGTGAAACAGAGCACTCAGCTCTTGAACCAAAGGAGACCTGATCCTAGCCAGCAAAGTTTCACAGAGAAAGAAAGAGACTTACATGCATGTAAGTCCCTTCCAAAAAGGTCTACTGAGACTTGCATCAATCATTACCATGAACCACAGCACGGAGGACACCTCCAGCCTTGAAAGATAGTGCCCTGAGCAAGTCTCTTCGGTGAGTCATTGGCTGTAGTCTCTGTCATTTCTTTTCCAAAAAATAAGCAGATAAGAGGTTATTCCTTCTCATGTCGCCCCCACTCTGCCCCTGCTCAACCCCTCCCTGTTGTGCCTGGTGCTGGTATAAACAGATGAGCTATGTTTAGAAAGGGCACTGTGTTGCTGTGGCGATCAAATTTTGACAGTGTGTGATGTCAATGAATAGGATACAGCCGCAACCAGTTGTCATAGCAACCAAGACCCAAAGATAACCAGGGTACCAGAGGCAGAGGAGACAAAGTGATCTTAGCAGCATCTCAAGGACAGGCAGAGAAAGAATGTCCTAAAAATGTCTCCTCCTTCTCTTATTTTGATCTTATCCCTCAAACCTACTCCAGAGGAGCTCTGCAGGCCCAGAACAAGGGGTATTAGGGGTGGAGGGAGATGAGGGTGGCAGGGCAGAGTAGACAGGTACCAGAACAGCAAGACTAAACAAAAGTGCACTGGGGAGACGTGTGTGAAAGGGACAGATTAAGACAAGTTTGAGATAATGCTAGAGAAGCCTGAGGAGTGCTGGCAGTGCTGGCAATGTGGGAACTCAGTCTCTTTCTCTAATACCAAAATCATGTGGTGGAAAGCCATAACCTTCCTAGCTTCCTAAAGCTTTCTTTAACCTCTCCAAAGAAAGAAGCCAGCCTCTTGTCCCCTAACCTCCTCCATCCTTGGTCCTCCTGCCTTCTCAAAGACCCATGAACCCCATGACTCTCTCTCCCCCACTGGCTCATAATCCTGTTTCAAGTTCCTAGTCCCACTTAAGATGATTTTAGGACTCCCTGCTTTCCTTTGCCATGAGACAAACAGGTTGATGGACACTTAACCAGTATGCCGTGCCACCTCATCTGTGACAAGCCCCAGCTGTGGTGCTGTTATGAGGAAGGAGTTCAAGCTGTTCAGAACAAATTATCTATTAAGCAATGCCAAGTAGACTCTGAAATCCCCAAAGGTGTCCTACACAACACAGAAGAACTCATTTATCTGACCTGTATGTTACAATTTTATATCACTGGTTAGCTTGAACTGCCATGGGAGGGCTGTAGCTCCTACTACCAGAATTCTGTCTAAATTTTCACAGCAACTCCCTCATTCTCTCTTACCTTGCAGAAACATCTCATCCGGTCCTGCCAGCACTTCTAGTGAGCTCTTGCATCTTTGTGATCATTGGGACTGCCTTCCTTATTAATTTAAGGACCCTGAAATGGTAAATGAGAATCAAGTTTTCCTCTTTGTTCCTCTCCTGTATCTTGTGTTTCTTCTCAAAATTAGCATTATTTTTCACTTGGCATTACTCGGGATAGAGATTGACTTAAAAATATTTTTTATAGCCCAACCTTTTGAGGCTGACATCTGTCTGGGGAGATATATCACCACCCAAGATGATGTGGTTTCACCATCATCATCGCATATTGTGCTGCACTTCTGTGACCTGGTGGCATGTCCTGGTTAATTTCAAAACGATCACCTTAGCACTTTTGTTACCCATGAGTTAGAGTGATCTTCCCAGCAGGGATGGACCAAAATTGCCTCTTAAAAAGAAGGCCTCTTGGGTTGAGCAATCCCTCAGTAGAAAGGACCAAGCAAGCCTAGGTACTGCTACCTTCTCAGTTGAACACTCCGGCCTGACATAGTGACATCTGGTCTGTAGCCAAAATGGGGAGTACAATTCTTCCTCTCGCTGATCTGTGCGGTCCTGAAGTGTCTCATCACATGCTGGTAAACATCTACGTGATGCTGTAAAGATCCTTTTACCAGCGCTTCTACCCAGGCCTTAAAGTGTCTCACAAGGTCATTCGGTGCAATAATACAGAAAGTGACCTGTCAGCACAGCAAGGTTAGAAATGGCTTCAGGTTTTCTCATCTTGGGACAGGGGCAGAGAAGCAGAATGCTGATGTTGGTGGCAGGGAGAAATGTTCTCAGGGATGAGGCAGCAGAGGCTGGGATGGCTTCTCTGAGTGGAAAGAGGGAGACGCATTTTGAAGGAAGACAGATACTGAGAAAGTCACTGGTCACTGTGTTTTACCTTGAGTCATAATGCAAGGGTGAAGAAATATTAGCTGTATGGCACAGAGTGAGATAAAAAGGGTTCCTTTCTCCACAGAGTATAATTAACCTGGGGGAATTGGATAGAGGATAATGCTGAGGTAAGATCCAAGGAAGGATTAGACACGCATGAATAAAAATAGCATCTGCAGTGATGTAAGGTAGTTTATATGCAAGAACTAGCAAATTCTGATGCTTCAGAGAGTACACTGATTGCCTCCAGAGGTCAGGAGGGTTTTTCCTCAGAGCTTCCCACACCAAAGCTTCAGTAAAGAGCTGACAGGATCAGCCAACCTCTCTGGGGGACTGAGGAGCAAATTAGATCACTGCATGCTGCCTCGGGATGACCACACGCTGGGACCAGTAAAGCAGATGGCACTGGGCTGGTGCAAGGCATGCTATACCACACAGTGTCCTGCTAACAGGACAGACAGACGCTGTAGCACAGCTTTGCTATACCACACAGTGTCCTGCTAACAGGACAGACAGACGCTGTCGGCGTCTGTCAGCGATGGTGTCGTTCAGCCCATGTGGTCTCCTGAGTCATTGCGGTGGCAGGAAAGCAAAGAGGGGGCAACTGGCGACATCTAGGACTTGGAAACAAGGGAGACCTGCCCAGCTTGTTATCAGGATGGGGGGGCTAAAGGGGCAGGTGGAGAAGTTAAGGTGACCGGCCAAGTCAGGGAAGAAACCAGTGAAATGCTGGTTGTACTTCCCTAGGGAAAAGGCTGAGGGGAGGGTATGGTTCAATGTTTAACTGCCTCATCTCTCTACCACTCATCCCTCAGCTACTGCTTTTCAGCAAGGAGAGCCCTCAGGCTTGTTCTTATTTTACCTCTCCCCTATGCCAGGGTAATACCCACGAGCTGCAATGTTCTCTCCCACCCACACCACAGTACCAGATTGATCGGGATCAGGCCCTGCTTCATTCCTCCTTCTCTTTCTCCTTTCTCAAGGTTTAAGAAGATCCTGAAGATTCACATCCCAGACCCCGAGAAGTTCTTTCCCCCACTGGTTTCAGTTCACGGAGGTGACATTCAGGTATGGAACTGGGGATGGAACCATATGGTCATAAGGGAGAAATGGGGGAAAGGAAGGTCCACGTGCACATGCCCAGGACAGCAGGTTATCAGACCCACATGTGCACACATGACACTGTGCCTGTACCACCAGCTGCTGAGTTCTCTGTTCGAGTTTTATTTTCTGACCTTCTAAAACCTGACACTCAGCTGAGGCGTCACTAATTACAGAACTGAGAAACGGCAAACCACTCAAACCTCAGCACCCTTCTCCTCTAACAGGGAGCCTGAGAGAAAACAAGGGACCTGGGGGAGGGAACTTGGCCTCTCAGATCCCCTTCTACCCCACTTCTCTCCCTCCCTGCCTGCCCTAGGTTCCCCAGCTCTTCCCAGATCTCCTGCTGTGATCCCCTCCTCCTGACTGAGAGCCTTTCCTCTGCTCCTAATGTGAATTGCCATCACGTTGGATGACACTTCACTGTTTTCTGCATTCTTGTTGACTCTTTCCCTTCTTTATCTATACGTACATTCTCCCTTCCCTTAATCTCTCCGCGAGTATGGGCAGCTGCAAGGAGATGATTACTATTCTGTGCAGGATTAAAGGGAGTGTCAGAACCAAGACGTGGGAGGTGATCCCAAGGGACATCTCACTTTAAGTAGGATGGAAACAAGCTTCAGAGGGTCCAGAGGACAGCAAAGCTTTGGAAAAGCCTACATGCAAAAAAACTTAGAAAGCTTAAACTGCAGGGGAAGAGTGTGGAGTAGGGGGGCGGGGGTGTGCAGCAGGCACTGAAGACACTGTCTCAGTGCAGAAAGAACTAGAAAAATTGCTTCACTGGTCATAAAGGCAACGAAGTTGGATGTTATAAAAAGCAGGGTTTTTTTAAGGATAACGATGCACTGCACGAAGTCACTCATGGGGAGTGTGGAAACCTAAGCACAAAGGGCCTGGAAGAGCACTTGAGACAAAAAATTGCATAGGGCCATGTAGATGTATCAGAAACTGATTCAGCACCTAGGGATAGATTGCAGGAGACTCATTTCAGTACTGCTTTTCATGTTTCCACCTTCATCTTATGGTCTTGTAATTGTTTTTCTTCCTTTCCCTTTAATACTCCATCTTCCATTACCCCCTCCAGAAATCTTAAAAAAAATTTCCAAGACCCACTCTTGATTTCAAAATAACAGAAAACATACTCTCTGAAAATCCTGCAGATGAGAGATCATGAATGTGAACTGCCCTCCCCACCACCTCTGGCAACTCTTGCTTGGACAGAGAAAAGGTCACTTGATTGCTATGGGTGCTCAGGAGAAGAAACCTTTGGTTCCTCACTGAGTGTTATATTTTGGGTGTAACCATCTCTCTCCTGTGTTTCTTCTCCATCAGAAATGGCTCTCCTCCCCATTCTCCACATCCTCCTACTGTGTGAACAGCACAACCCCAGAGATTTCCATGCTCGAGGTGATGCAGAAGAATGACCAGGAATCCCAGTTTCTACTTTCCAAGGGAACCCTGACTCCTGATCCTCCTGTAGAAACCAGTGGGCACTCTGTATCCAGCTGCTTCACTAACCAAGGCTACTTCTTTTTCCACCTTCCCAACTCCTTTGAGATCGAGCCCTGTCAGGTCTACTTCACCTATGAGCCTTTCACCCATGAAGGCAGTGGCAGTGAGGATGGCAAGTGTTACCAAGCTCCCCCCTCCCCAGACTTCTGCACACTGGCAGAAGACATGCCCGTGTTGTCCCACAACTTCCTACACTGTATCAAGGCAACCCACAGCTTCCAAATCAACTCCTTTGCGGAAGAGACAGAAGGAGAAGCCCATCAGGCCTTGGCTATTTCTGGGGCTCTCCAATCAAGTGAAGGCACCTCATCAACACCAGTTCTGAAACAGGATAAGAAGGTGATGGACAAAGCAGCTTTACTACCTGCTGAGGCTCTGTGCCAGCTGAACACTGACTTTCCTGACCCATTAGACCTGCATGACAGTGATACTATTGATGTAACGGAGGAGAGTGGGAAAGCAGACCCTCCAACTGACTCCTGTACACCAGCAGCACATGCTACCTCTTCTTCCTCTCATCCTCCACCTCTAAGGCAAAACCAGGATGAGGATTCATGCAGAACAGCCTTCTCCAGCCAGGTCCCAAACACTGGTGCCTACCTTTCTCTGAGGGACCTCCAAAGCCAGTACAGTCATTACTCTGTCTAGGAACTGCCTGGAGGAAGACCACAGGTAGGAAAGGTCTTCTCTGCAGGGAAGGCTAGATTGACAGTTTTTCTATTCAGGACATGAAAGTGACTTCAGCATCAAATCCATTGGGACTGCTTTTTAATGAGGCTGGAGAACACAGTTAATCTAAGGGGCTGCAAAACTAGAAAAGGAATAGGATGTGCAAGGTGTAAATTCACGGATGGCTACATGAGTAACATGAGTTCCCAAGGTTAGTGAAGCAGAGCACTGGAAAGTGAAGGATGCTTTGCATGGAGAACTGGGCTAGTGGACAGTAAAGCAACCCATGGGGAATGATAAAGGGGCATTAAAGCTGTCCAGTGGCTACACAGACAATAGAGACGTAGCAGCTTGATTCTTAGGTATACAGGCCAACAAGGACTCGCCTTCATAACTGAACCTGTTTCTCTGCTATTGCATATATCCAATGGTATAGAAATTCCTTCGCACACCACTCAGGTGCCATCACAAACTTCACCAACTTGCTGCTTCTTTCCCAGCTCCCACTAGGAGGCTGTGCCAGCTCTTCTGTGCTCTGTATCTTGGTGTAAAATAGAACTCAGCTTTGAAGCTGAGCAGGCATATGGCCCATTTGCCTTGTCCTCAGCCTAAAAACTTCTAATGAAAGGGAGAAACAGCAGAAGAAGTGGATATGAGATTTTGTACAAGGGACAGTAGCACTACCAGTCAGTGCTGGGGCTGATGACAGAGTGGTTGAAGACATCTCCTCCTAACTGACCAAGGGTGTAATTTTTTATGTGATGTCTTCACTTCAGGTTTCAATCAGAGATTACATTCTGAGCTACTCGATCCAGTTTTAGACTTGAGTCTCTAAGGTCAGCTCAGAGCAACAACTATGTCAGCTGTCTAAGAAGTGCAGTGTAAAAAGAAATCCCCATTACTGGGTTAAAAATACTGGGGAAATCCCCTCCCCCCTCCTTCTTTCCCCCAGGTCTGATGATGGCAGTAAAAAGAGCACACACAATTTCCCATTCTTGCTGCAATATTTTTCATGAAATCGAAAGCCTCTCTGCCCTGCTGGCAAAATACGGTTATTTGACTACGATAAGCTGATTGCAGAATAGTTCATCCCACATCCTGTGTATTAGTGGAAAACATCGCAACGGTGCTGCCCATTCCTTCCATTGCTCAAGGGAAACCATTGCCTAATTAGCAGCAAAGATGTGGTGAATGAGCCCAGAAAACTAACCCACGAATCAGCACCTTTGCTGAAAAGAAAACCTCAATCCACTCACAAAGAAAGAGGATAGCAAAGACCACTTTTTTTTTTTTTTTTTTTTTTTATCATCTTTCCTCTGCATTTGCTGATCTGGGTTGAGAAAAAGCAGCACACTGCAGAAGAAAAGTGGCAAGGCAAAGGAAGACAAGCTGTTCTGGTTACATCCATCCCTGCATGTCGGTCCACTTTCTGCTGTATTTCTGGACTATTCAGCAATAGAAAAATACTAGCCCTGTGCTAAAGATATTTCTTCTTAGAGTTTTTATACCAAAAAGGTCAGGGATATTGAACTTGTTGGTACTTCTGTCACCCTGTGAGCATCACCCACAACTAATTCTTCCCTACCTCTGTCTGTACAAGCATTGAGCTTCCCCTTTGTCCTGCGTGTCAAGTAGAACAGCTGCAGCAAGAGGGCTGGTAGCCTGGTGGTTGAGAGTATGAGCCAAGAAAGAGGAACATGTGGGCTGGCTCTTACACTCTAAAAGACAGAGAATTTTTATTTTCTCATCCTGAGCCAGTCTCCTACCCACTAGACAGAAGTATGCAAACCACTTTTTAACTTTCTTTTCTTTTCTTTTTTTTTTTTTTTTTTTTTTTTTTTTTTTTAATCATCTTTCCTCTGCATTTGCTGATCTGGGTTGAGAAAAAGCAGCACACTGCAGAAGAAAAGTGGCAAGGCAAAGGAAGACAAGCTGTTCTGGTTACATCCATCCCTGCATGTCGGTCCACTTTCTGCTGTATTTCTGGACTATTCAGCAATAGAAAAATACTAGCCCTGTGCTAAAGATATTTCTTCTTAGAGTTTTTATACCAAAAAGGTCAGGGATATTGAACTTGTTGGTACTTCTGTCACCCTGTGAGCATCACCCACAACTAATTCTTCCCTACCTCTGTCTGTACAAGCATTGAGCTTCCCCTTTGTCCTGGTCCTACACTGTTACCTGACCTTGCATTACGCAGCCTGAATGTTATTAGGCATCCCTGCTACAGGGTCACCCTTTGGCTTGGATTTCACCTCAAAAGAGCTGCTCAAAGGAGTTGAGCCTACCTCCAGCTGAGAGGCTGGAGGAGCTATACCTCTCCTCTCATCAGCTTCTTCACCACCTGCATCAAGACATAGACTGCTCCATTGTCTCCAGGAGGCAACAGGTGAGGAAGACCCCACAGCTTCCCAGATAAGAAAACACAAAGCTTGTCCAACTCTTCGCTGATGGATTGCAAGAAGAGACTCTGAATCCCTTGCTCCGATGGATAATTCACTGTATTACATGGGCCAGGGATCTCCTAGTTGTACTGATGGTTGTCCTGTCCCAATATAGATCTTCATAAGCTTCTCAATTTTCTTGCTGCTAAGTACAAAAGAAAAACTTTGCCTATTTGTAAATAAAAGAAATATTAAGGGATCTATGGTGTTTTTCTGTCTTTTGGGGTTGAGGCTAAGGATTAACAGCTTTTCTAAATAGGAGACTGGGCAAAGCTTTGCTCAGACCAAGGTATCTTTAGTCCTCCTTCCTACTCCCCTCCCCAAGGGACTCAGCCACCTTAAACAGAAAGCAGAGATGGAAGTGATCCTGCTGCAGGCCCCTGAGGACCATCCTGCTGGCTCGGTATTTTTCCCCCCAACTTGTGAAAGTGCTAGCAATTTTCAAGCTGGCAAGATGTTCGCAATGCATTCGCCACCACGTTGGGTGTGAATGTGTGACACACTGCGGCAGGAAGTGCTCAACATCAGATCTGGTGATAACCGGACTTTTCTTCCAGGAAGACAAGATCATGTGGTCTCGTATGTGAGTAAGTCAGGTTGTGAATACCAAAGGCATAACACTCTCGGTGATATGGGGCCCTTTCTCTACTGGGTCCCCAAGACCTCTTTGGAAATGTCACATAGGGAGCGGTCCCCTCTCAAGCTGATGCAAACACCCAGTGTGTGGTTCGCAAAACCACAGAAAGATGTGTCCACAAGCACCGAAGGCAAACCAAAGCTGAACGCCAGCACTGTGTGGAAAATACCAAGCTAACAACCACAGACAAGTCCTCTCTTTATCTTAAGCCTGGAGATAGCAAAGATAGCTGTCACATCTCCCATCTCCCTCTTTCCAAGATACCTTTTTTGTAAGTAGGCAACATTACTCTCAGCCTCCTCCCACATCCCTTCCTTCTTTTTTACCGTGGAGAAGCAGAAAGTAAAGGGTACTTACAGCAAAGGAATTCCTCTGAAGTCAAATCTGATCAAGGTTTTGGGTCCTTGGTTAATTCAAAAGCTTGTGGTGATAGATGTGGTATGCTTGATTAGATAGATCAGATTGAGATTCTATATTTTTTGTTCTGCTGAAAACACCAGAGAAGGAGGATGCTTCTTTCCAGGAAAGATGGATACAAAAATGTTAAGTTCTCTGGCACCGGGAAATACCCTTAGCTGGGTTCTGACTCACTATTGTGAGCTTGGGAAAGCCGTACATGTATGCCTAAAAATGCAGCTAGGCCCTAGTTATCTGGGGAAATTTTGGCTGGAAGTAGCTTTTTAAAGGAGAATCTGGTCCCTTAAATCTCTCAAGCAGTTCTGAAAGCATTTCTTACTGTCGTTGTGTGCCTCAGTTTCACATATGTACATAGATGAGTTAGTTGTCATAACCACACCGACACATTCCCAGTGAAACACTGCAGCTTTTCACACACATATAACGTTTACCTACCAGAATCCACCACGAAGTAACTACAGCAATGGCTTTTGGGCTTCATGCAGCCCCAGACTGAACCTAAACCAGTGGCAGAGCTGAAAGCAGCTATCCCTGCCCAGCCGCCAAAGCCCAGATGAGCCCTGGCCCAAATGAACTGAGCCCTAGGTCAATGCCACTTGCTGGAGCTCAGTCCCAGGTCAAGAGTCATCCATGTCCCCATCCCCCCACCCCGTTTATTGACAGAGTAACTCTATTTACTCTGGTCTAGCTGGACCGTGGTTGGTTTTTATGAAAAACAAAGGGGCACGTACAGAGCTGCAGGGCTCTAAGCAGAAGGTGGTGCAGACAAGGTAGGTGAGGAGGACCTGAGGCTAGAAGAAAAGCAGATGCTGCAGGGAGGAGCAAGTTGTGGTGCAAGGGAGTGCAGGGAGCCCAGCATCAGGAGACTGGGCAGCAAGAAGCACAAGAAGACCAGAGGGAGTCTTGCAGGTGGGGACTGAGAGACGCCGTGCTTTGCTTTCATCTGCATGACTGCTGTGGTAACCGGACCTGCTGTCTACTTCTTCCCTCCTTCAAACATTCTTCACCTGCCAGCCAGCGTGTGCTCCACCTCTGAGCTGGGGAGCACACACCCTGCATTTTGCCTCTCCCTCCAATGGGACCAAGGAGGGTAGCTAAGAAATACATCAGTTGCTCAGCAACTTCTTGTCCCCTGAGGAGGACAACATAAGCTATCTGCACCAGCCTCCTGGCTTGTTCTTCTCTGCACAACTGGAGGTGGTCCTGACTGGAGCCTGACTTTCTTCAGGCTCCCCCTGTTCAGCCCGCAGACCTTCTGCCCCTGCAAGGCGCCGAAACCTCCATTTCAGAAAAGAAGAAAGCCTGTGTACAGGATGTGTTGACCCGTCGTGGCAGGACGGTGTAGGACAAAGGCCAAGCTGAAGGGAGATGGCATCAGATTATTGAACGCCGAGGAGACCTTGAGCTTGGGTAAATAGATGTTCTCCTCTCTCCCCCATTCCATGCGTGTGTGCGCTGGCTTGCGTAGGGGGTGTGGGCCAGGCCTCACAGGCGGCAGCAGGTTTCAAAGGTAGGTCTGCAGCTCTGGGGGAAACCCCGGTGCCTACCATCAAATCTTCTAACAAAGAGGCTCTTCTACTGTTGCTTCCTGCCCTCCTTCCCCCACCCCTCCGTCTGCGGTTCTTTGCTTGTGCCTGCTGTTTCTGAAGGGATGCTGTGACAGTGGAGAAGTGCCCTTGCTCTCCTGGACCACTCAACCTGGTTCAGTGGGGAGGAGATCTTCTCCAGTGGTTGCACAGAAAGGTGGTCCACGGGAAGCAAGGGAGGGCAGTCTGTGCTGGGCCTGTTTGTACAGCATGCCTCTGTGGAAGGGTGCAGTAGAGCAAGCAGAGGTGCGGCTGATTGTCCAAGTGCAAATCTTGGGTTTAATGTTTCAGAATGAGTTACCTGGTGCTTATGTTCTGCAAGCGTGTTTCTGTGTTACAAGGCAGCCTGGAGGGATCAGGGCTCGGTAACTGGTGGAAAGCAAGGAGAGTGAGACCACTCTCTCCTATCATGTGAATGCTCCAGGGTATCCACGTGGGCTAAAACAGGCTTGAGGCCAACCATCTCTTCCCACATCTGCAAGAAGTCCCTTCTGTGCATTCATGCCCACACAGTCACACACACCACTGGGCACAAAGACGACTCACAGACACGTAGACATGGCACAGGCATTCCCCAAGACCTCTGTGCCCTCCAACATGGTACATTCACATCCTTTTCCTCTCCAGCCACAGAGAGAAAGCCTCTGGAGGCAGTCATGCCCTGGGTGATGGCAGAGGAAAGGAGAAGGAACGTGGGTGAAATAGACAACCAAGATTAATGTGGCTCTCTTGGGCAATGGAATTTCTTACCCTCAGAGTCTGAGGCTGACAGAAGAGGTGCTGGCTGGGATGAAGCAAAAGAAGCAGCCTTGGTTAGATGAGGAACAAGGGAAGCCAAAAGGTGTCCCCTGGCACAAGCAGTGGGTGGTGGAGGGCTGAACATCATTCAGGTCCTCTCTTCTCACTAGGTCAGCCAGTGAGTCAGTGCCAGCATGGGCTTAGTCCTGGCACACATGGTCTGGTGGGAATGGCAAAGGTTTGCTAACCTTTAGGGACCGAGAGCAAAATGGCACAGCAGCAAACTGCAACTTCAGGCTCCCAGGCTGGGCTGTTGTGTGCAACTTCAATGTGCATTTGAGGTCATGGATTTTCTTTGGCATTGATTTCTGGGTCAATAAAATATCGGTTTTAAAACCACTCCCAGCCTGGGAGGACAACATATTTGTCTCTGGAGAAATTCATTATTGTACTCATTTATGGTTTTGGCAGAAGTAAAACCCAGGGAATGCCTTTGAAAATTGAGGGATTACCCAGGAGGCATAGACAAGACAGTGTCCTGGAAGCCTTTCTCCTACTGAGTTAGGAGTTGTACTCATATTTGCACTGAGCAAAGTCTTTGATGGTTAGCACACAGATCTCTTGGGGCTATAGATCTTGGAAGAGGAGCACAGAGGTGGCAGAGTACCTCCAGAAACAGATGTAAAGGGATGCAGAAACCCAGTCTGACCATGGTTTGCTGTATCACTAGATGCCCCTGATGGAGGCCGAGGAACAGGAGGAAGATACCAACTCCCTCTCAAAGGATGGATCGGAGACAAACTCCCGTGACTGCCTCCGCTATGTGCCCCTTGGGATAGCCTTTCTTTTGCTTGCTGGAGCTGCTGCAGTAACCTGGTATTTCCTAGGTAAAAATACAGCATGTTTTATCCCCGTGTGGGAGGTGGGTGGGATTTAGCCAAGGCAATGCTGAGGAGGACAACATAAGCTATCTGCACCAGCCTCCTGGCTTGTTCTTCTCTGCACAACTGGAGGTGGTCCTGACTGGAGCCTGACTTTCTTCAGGCTCCCCCTGTTCAGCCCGCAGACCTTCTGCCCCTGCAAGGCGCCGAAACCTCCATTTCAGAAAAGAAGAAAGCCTGTGTACAGGATGTGCTGACCCGTCGTGGCAGGACGGTGTAGGACAAAGGCCAAGCTGAAGGGAGATGGCATCAGATTATTGAACGCCGAGGAGACCTTGAGCTTGGGTAAATAGATGTTCTCCTCTCTCCCCCATTCCATGCGTGTGTGCGCTGGCTTGCGTAGGGGGTGTGGGCCAGGCCTCACAGGCGGCAGCAGGTTTCAAAGGTAGGTCTGCAGCTCTGGGGGAAACCCCGGTGCCTACCATCAAATCTTCTAACAAAGAGGCTCTTCTACTGTTGCTTCCTGCCCTCCTTCCCCCACCCCTCCGTCTGCGGTTCTTTGCTTGTGCCTGCTGTTTCTGAAGGGATGCTGTGACAGTGGAGAAGTGCCCTTGCTCTCCTGGACCACTCAACCTGGTTCAGTGGGGAGGAGATCTTCTCCAGTGGTTGCACAGAAAGGTGGTCCACGGGAAGCAAGGGACGGCAGTCTGTGCTGGGCCTGTTTGTACAGCATGCCTCTGTGGAAGGGTGCAGTAGAGCAAGCAGAGGTGCGGCTGATTGTCCAAGTGCAAATCTTGGGTTTAATGTTTCAGAATGAGTTACCTGGTGCTTATGTTCTGCAAGCGTGTTTCTGTGTTACAAGGCAGCCTGGAGGGATCAGGGCTCGGTAACTGGTGGAAAGCAAGGAGAGTGAGACCACTCTCTCCTATCATGTGAATGCTCCAGGGTATCCACGTGGGCTAAAACAGGCTTGAGGCCAACCATCTCTTCCCACATCTGCAAGAAGTCCCTTCTGTGCATTCATGCCCACACAGTCACACACACCACTGGGCACAAAGACGACTCACAGACACGTAGACATGGCACAGGCATTCCCCAAGACCTCTGTGCCCTCCAACATGGTACATTCACATCCTTTTCCTCTCCAGCCACAGAGAGAAAGCCTCTGGAGGCAGTCATGCCCTGGGTGATGGCAGAGGAAAGGAGAAGGAACGTGGGTGAAATAGACAACCAAGATTAATGTGGCTCTCTTGGGCAATGGAATTTCTTACCCTCAGAGTCTGAGGCTGACAGAAGAGGTGCTGGCTGGGATGAAGCAAAAGAAGCAGCCTTGGTTAGATGAGGAACGAGGGAAGCCAAAAGGTGTCCCCTGGCACAAGCAGTGGGTGGTGGAGGGCTGAACATCATTCAGGTCCTCTCTTCTCACTAGGTCAGCCAGTGAGTCAGTGCCAGCATGGGCTTAGTCCTGGCACACATGGTCTGGTGGGAATGGCAAAGGTTTGCTAACCTTTAGGGACCGAGAGCAAAATGGCACAGCAGCAAACTGCAACTTCAGGCTCCCAGGCTGGGCTGTTGTGTGCAACTTCTATGTGCATTTGAGGTCATGGATTTTCTTTGGCATTGATTTCTGGGTCAATAAAATATCGGTTTTAAAACCACTCCCAGCCTGGGAGGACAACATATTTGTCTCTGGAGAAATTCATTATTGTACTCATTTATGGTTTTGGCAGAAGTAAAACCCAGGGAATGCCTTTGAAAATTGAGGGATTACCCAGGAGGCATAGACAAGACAGTGTCCTGGAAGCCTTTCTCCCACTGAATTAGGAGTTGTACTCATCTTTGCACTGAGCACAGTCTTTGATGGTTAGCACACAGATCTCTAGGGGCTATAGATCTTGGAAGAGGAGCACAGAGGTGGCAGAGCACCTCCAGAGACAGATGTAAAGGGATGCAGAAACCCAGCTTGACCATGGTGTGCTGTATCACTAGATGCCCCTGATGGAGGCCGAGGAACAGGAGGAAGATACCAACTCCCTCTCAAAGGATGGATCGGAGACAAACTCCCGTGACTGCCTCCGCTATGTGCCCCTTGGGATAGCCTTTCTTTTGCTTGCTGGAGCTGCTGCAGTAACCTGGTATTTCCTAGGTAAAAATACAGCATGTTTTATCCCCGTGTGGGAGGTGGGTGGGATTTAGCCAAGGCAATGCCCAGCCCAAAGCATGTTAGTGCCTCTGGGTGATCATACATAGGGGTAAACCCCTCTCTCCTGCACATCAGCAAGGTAATCCAGTAGTGTCTTCTGTTGGCAGACTACAGACCATGGCACCTGGAACCAGCCGTCCTGCAGTTTTACTCTGGCAGCCTCCAGGTCCTCAATCGCCAGTACTCCCCGGACCTTGGGCAGGTGGAGTCCAGAGCATTCTGGTTGGAGTCATCTAAGCTCCAGAAGATGGTGAGGGCAATTTCATGACCAGAACTGGTCCAGAAGCAGTTCAGTGAGTAGAAAGAGGAAGGGGTCAGGTACCCCCATCCAAGTGACAGGCTTGGTGGGACCGTACAGCAAGAGGGATGAAACATAGGGTTGGCCATAGGTCCTTTGCCACTGTAACATTGCACAATAGTTATCAGATGACATTCTCGTTGCAGCTGAAGGAACTGATTCGTGCCACAGAGCTGGGTCGATATTACAACTCAAGCACAGTGTATGCCTTTGGGTGAGTAGCACCCACAGCATTTTTATTTGTTCCTGTGTGAAAGCTTCCAGCCAATTGTACTCTGGTGTCACTGAAATCTGGCCATGACAAACTGTTGCAGTCCCCACCTGAAGTCTAGGCTAGGCTGGGCAGTCCAGATCCAGAATGGCTCCAGCATGAGCTGGGGAGATCCAACTGGGGATATTTTGCGATGTTCATGTTCATAGGAGGTTATGATGAAAAGCCAAAACTGAGAAATTTTTCAGAGAGGCAAAAGTTCAAGAGAGGAAAAAAAGTCACTGGGAAAAATTGAAGAAAACAACAACCTTGGCCTTGGTATTCTCAGTAGAAACTAAGCAGCTGGAAATTAATTTCTCTAATTCAAGGAAGTGATTTTATGGCCTGATTCTAGGCACCAGAAGGGAGAGGCCACAATGCACCATGGAAAAGGTATTCCAGCCAAGACGCATAGTCCACCTGGGAATAGGATAACAGTAGAATGGGACAGATGGGGGACTACAGCTTTGCAGGTCATTAGAGAAGATCAAGAAAATGGGAATAACTTCCAAACTGATGTATACATTTGCTTCTGACATTTTTTCCATGGAAAACTACACTTCTAAATTTGTCCTTCAGCTAAGGAAAATTCCAATTTTGCTGTAACTCCATTTTCAACTGGGGAAAGAAAAGTTTCACTTGCTATTCTTCCTCTAGTCTTTTACTGAACAAAGGTTTGTTTCAACATCTCTTCCCCCTCCCCCAGCCAATTTTCTCTGCCAGCTGGTTGAACAGAGCTTTCCCAGTCACAGTCTTCTGCAGCTTGAACCTGCCCAGCATTAATGGCTTGTGGTAAGGTACTGAGTCAGAAATCACCCACTTGTCACCACTGGGAGGGGAGACAATGAAGTCTTGAATGTTTCTTTTCAGCCTCTGGTCAGTAATAACCAAAGGTCATTTCTACCTGAAATGAGACTGCTCATCAGACCAGTCTTGATTAATTATCACATTAACTTGACCATGTATTGTCATCACTAAAGCCAGATGGCATAAAATGGCTTTTTTCCCCAAAGGACTGAGCATTAATTAGCACCATGGATGTAGCAGTTCTCATGCTCCTCAGAGTGGTTCCTCTGGGTCACAGCAGTGCAGCTGGAAAGTCCATACAGAAATGCCTGATTTGTGGAAAAACAGTGGGGGGGTTAATCTCTGGGGTTTGCCTCTCCAGTGATTCCGGAGAGGAAGAAAGAGGATATTTAACATGCTATTTCTCTGTTAGGGAGGGGGCTCTGACCTTCTTCTTCTGGTTTGCCCTCCAAATCCCTGAGAGTCAGCAGAAGGACATGACTGCTGAGAGGGTAAACACAATGCTCCAGCAAGAGCTCTCCACCAGCTTCAACAGCTCGGGCAGCCTGTCCTACCAAACGGAGTACAGGGTCAACCCAGACTCACTGGTTCTGCTGGGTAAGTACCAGCTGCTCAGCTGTGGCCTGAGCAGTGAAGACTGCTCCAAGGTTTATAAGGTGTTGAAGGGAGATTAGAAGAAGAGGCCAGAAGGGAATAGGGGAAACCTGAAGAAGATAGGGAAGAAGTGAGGATCAGGTGATGGAATTTCATATTTTTCTTCCTGATAGAGAAGAAATGAAATCTGGAAAAAAAAAAAAAAAAAAAAAAATTCCTTCTTTTCAAGGATTAAAGATTATTAAGGATACAGCTGACCATGACCAGCTAGGTAACACTTTTTTTTTTTCCTTCTCCCACCAGTTTTAGCTTCTGTGGAGTAAGATCTTACATGGGTCATGGCTTTGATCAGCTTGGCTCAAAAATAGCAAGCAATTAGGTTTCCTGCTTTCCTTTGGGAGACTATTCCAGGATACTTGATTGTGAGAAGAACAAAGGCAATGTACTTGAATCACCACTAGTCTTAGTCTGAGACAAAGCATTGTTGCCACTTCAGTTCTTGACATGATGTTAAGGATTATTTATCATTGCCCAAAATTAAGATCACAGCCTGTTCAAAAAGCCATCCCTACAGAATTGCTCTAAAATAAGTGTTAGATAAAAGACTAGATGTTGTGTCTATATTCAGTGTATCTAAGTCCAATGGAATTTGTATTCGGTCTTTATAATGAGACTTAACTTCTCAACCTGATCTGATTCCTCTTACAGAACCCCAAACATTTTAAATAGATTGTGTTTCCTCTCTCCCTTTGGGACACTCATGTCCAAGTTTCTTCTTCCCATGAAATGTTACATCTCCAAGTTTTTTTCCCCAGACACATTATCTTGCATTTTTCTAAGGTGAATCTTATTCTAATCTAACCCACCCATATTGTCTTTACTTTTACACACCACATCTCAATTGTTTTGTTTTGAGGGTCATTTTTTGGTACTCCCAGAGAAAATTTTATTTCTTCAAGATCATTTTCACTCCCTCATCCAGACCGTTGTGTTAAGATCACGCTCTGAAGCTGCATTAGCATTTCA
Organism: Calidris pugnax; assembly: GCF_001431845.1. Lineage (NCBI taxonomy): Eukaryota > Metazoa > Chordata > Aves > Charadriiformes > Scolopacidae > Calidris > Calidris pugnax. The sequence goes on along the minus strand of NW_015094506.1, from coordinate 3,083,899 downwards.
TGAAGACATCTTCTCCCTTAGTTACCATTAGTCCCTTACTTCTACATATGATTTGTTTCCAGCATACTAGACCTTATGCTCAGCCAATCTAAATTAACTCTCTTAAGAAAGATATCATAAGACAAGATGCTAAATGCTTCCAGGTCAGCCCATTTTGCCTTCATTTGCTCACTTCACAATGTAACTCATAAACAAATAAAAATGATGCTGCCATTTTTTAGCTGTTCTCAGTTCCCTCTTATTCCCTTTGCATCTGTTTCACTGTTTTATTCATTTCAGCAGACCACACTTCTTTCTATTTTGGAATTAACACACCAGTTGTAGATTCTCTAGCTCCTTCTGCTTCCCTAGTCCCTTCTGCCTCCCTCCCCAGTCACAAGCACGGTCTAGCAACTAAGGCAGAAGCCAGAAACCTCTTACACTGCTGGGCCAGGGTGACCTCAAGCCAGTGACTTAACCTCTGCTTTCATTTGCTCTGCAAAACTGGAGTGAAAAAATAGCTAGCTAATAGCAAGTCATTAACATTTTGTTGCTTTCTGAAAGACTCATTTGCTGACGTGCTTAGCTCTAAACATTGAGTTTTGCTGCAGCCTGCCTTAAGCTGCAGAGCTGCAAACCATTGACTAGCACAGGAACCTCTCCACCGTCTCCAATGCCTTATTTTCACTGACAGCTGCACTCACCCCAGGACATTAGCTTCCCCTTTCACCCAAAGAGTTTCAGGACACCATTCTCCTTACAGGAACCCAGTTTTATTACCTTCAGATAAAAGAGAACTTAATATCAACTCACTGTATGTCCGTTCCTGCAGCACATGAGCTTCTCTAGGGGTCTGCCTTATGCCTGCAGGATCATCTTTTCCACAACATCTGTTTTTACCATGACAAAACCGCTCAGCTCTCCCCACAGAATTGCAAGCTTAGGAACTACAAAAGACCAAAGCCCTGACCTAGGCAAGCCCCCAACAGCAATTCTCACACCCAACTGACCTCACCGTGCCTTTTGTTTTGGCCATTATTCCCAGTACCACCTGACCTCTGGCCACTCCCAGTTCAGCTGGGAGGCTGGAGAAAAGCCCAGCTCTCCTAAAAGCATTGTCCACGCTGTCACTCTATTTTGCACAGATCTGTAGTCCTTGATGGTGGCTTTCCCTGCATCTCCCTTCTCCAGAGGTGAATTCTACAAGGAAATTGAGTAGCTCATCAACCAGTAGTCACCTAAAGAGACCTCCTTCCTCACCCTCAGTGACTCCCATGCATTTCAGTGAGGGTTATTTAAACTGGGAAAGCAGGGGAGGGGTAAGCAGACAGTGAAGACTATGGGAAGTGGGGTTGTGCCCTGTGGTGTGGCTGGCAGAGGAGGGGGGTGGGCTGCCTGAGGCTGTCCTGGGAAGGGGAAGTGGTTGTGTCCTGGAATAGCACACAAAAACAAGTGAGGAAAAAAGGCAGAGAAGACCTTGGTGGGCTGGAAAGCATCTATCAGGGATGTTGGATCTGGAGCAGAGGCCAGAGAGATGGGGTAGGGAAGGCAGGACTGAAGCAGGTCCCCGAGAGCAGGCAAAGTGGGCTCTGGAGTGTGCCCTATGCCAAAGTTTTAAGGGAACCATTTATGTAGGAAGGAAGAGAGTCATCACCTGCCATGCTAGCATTCAGATGCTGCCAGTTTATCTTTTTGTTTATCTTTCTTTATATATTTCCTTTCTAACAGAATCCAGTGTGAAAGACATAGTAGTGCTGAAATCTACATTGGGTAGGCCATCTTTTCCTTTTCTTTTGAGTTTGTGACTTTGTGGGAGGGATATTTACAGGGGACAGGAAGCATGAGTCAGCATCATCCCAAAAGAAGGCTCACTCTGATATCCCAAGTGACAATCGCATATCTTAAATTTCCCTTACAACCACTCCTAAGCCCCCCTTTGCCTCCATTTACATCACCCTGAGGTTTAGATACTTCTGTCTTTCCTCTGGATTCAGGTTGCTACAGATACAGCTATGTCCAGGAGGATGATGTCCTAAGGCTGGAGGGTCCTGACTACCTGGCCTCCAGTTGTCTTTGGCACCTCCACGGCCTCGAGGGCTACATGATCAAGCTACGCCTGGAGTGGACTCTCCCAGACTGCAGGGACCGCCTGGCTATGTATGATGCAGCCGGACCCCTGGAGAAACACCTCATCACCTCGTAGGTAGCTCCTGAGCAAGGCGAGCACGGCGGGGAAGCCGGGCAGGATGGCACGACACACCACAGCAGGGGAAGGTGTTAGACTACATCAGAGGAAATTCTCTTTGATGCAGAACCTGCCTCTCGCTGATCAGCTGACGTGACTGATGTGGGATATCACACAGCCAGCCATGCAGTCTGAGAGATTAAGGCAGCACGAGCTGTGTCTCTGCTGGCCCTTGATTTGATTCAGTTAGTGCCTCACAGCAGGCGTGTGCCGTGGATAACACAGACCTCCATTTTCTCTCTTTCTCGTTCTTCTCTTTCATTTGTTTGTCACTTACTTCACTCCCATTCTTTTATCTCTTTGCCCTCAGAATCTATGGCTGCAGCCGGCAGGAGCCTGTTGTGGAAGTCCTTTCATCTGGGCCGGTCATGTCCATTGTGTGGAAGAAAGCCATGTACAGCTACTATGACCCCTTCATCCTCTCAGCACAGGTGGTACCCCTCAAAGGTGAGGAAGGCTGGAGGAGAGCAGCCATAAACACAGGATAGAGATGGGTTATCTCCTACAACATCACAGCTCCTAGAGGTGCTCCATCCCCACTAGGAGCAGAATTCACTCTAGATTGCAAGGGTAAAGCTGGTCAGTAAAAAGCAGGTTAGATGCTGCTCCCTCACCTGGACTCATAAATTACCATCTGGTTCAAGTCTTTACAGCCCAGGCTCTGGCAAGAAGACAGTGAGTGATTATGACACTTTAAGAGACGACCAAGCTCTCATGCATGGACAGACTAGATATGGCCTGGACATCATGTCCAGACACACTTGCAGATAAATGTCAAGTCAATATTAGAGTCTAAAGCAGCAATGTACATTACCCTTCTCTGGACAAGAGGAGGAGGCTGAAAGTCTTGCCAGGTAGAAGTGGCCCCTTGAAGAGGTATGGCGGAACATCCCAGTCACCTTTAGCATCAGGCCTTAGAGTACACTTCCCCTCCTCCTACAACGGGCTGAGTACATGGTAGCCCCAGGCTGAGGTTGAGCTGACAGGTAGCTGGGCTTTGAATGTCTGTATTTACAGCCTGTGAAGTGAATATAACTCTGCGGGAGGACCTGGAACTGCAGGGGAAGATTGGCACCCCACACTACCCCAGCTACTACTCGCCCAACACGCAGTGCAACTGGCACATGACGGTAAGAGCCAGCTCCCACAAGAGCATCCCCCTCCTCCCTGGAGCCCACACAGCATTCCCCACATTAGCAGGGGGTACAGCCAGCACTCTCAGTCAGATCATCATGAGAAGCAAGCAGAGGGCGGCAGCCTGCTTAACCCCCACACAATGCGTGTTTGTTTCTAAAGGGGAAGGAAGCTAATTTTGCACACTGTGGCAGAGATGCCATATCTGAGGAGGAATCTGAAATATGGTCTCTCTGGAGGAGTTCTTCAAGGCAGAACCAGATTGCTAGGAAATGCTAGGAATTACCATGCTTTGAGACCAGCAGCAGAGCCACCATGGGCTGCAGCATCACCCCATTTTAAATGGTGCTTCCTTCTGGCCTGCCACGTGTGAATTGGCAGCCCTCTCCTTGACATCTAACATGCTCATTTCTGTTGTACGGAGTGGGCTGCAGGACTCATAGGAACTATGTCCATTCAGCTCTGGATCCCCTTGCCTGCAGGTCCCGTCTCTTGACTATGGGGTCACCCTGTGGTTTGATGCCTACGCACTCAGCAGACAGAAGCACGACCTGCCCTGTACCCAAGGCCAGTGGATAATTCAGAACAGAAGGTGTGTTCTGGGGTCCTGGTTTCTGTTTCTCACTTCCCACCTGGGATTAAACCTCTGCAGGTTCCCTGCTCACTTCAGCTACCAGGTCTGAGGAAGGAGAGCCTATCACCACACTCAGTTGCCACTGCTTGTGCTGGTGCCTCTTGCTTTTCTACTTCTTTTTCAGCCCCTCTGGTTCACAGGCTCCCCCCCCAGTGAGCACATTTCTTACAGATTTGCTTCGAGCTACCAGCCTGCCTTCTCTGTCTTGCTGCTTGCACCAGGCTTCCTAGTTTTCTCCTGTGTGTGTAACCTTGGTGTCCTCCCACATCTCCTGTGTTTGCAAATCTGCCTGTCACCACCTCTGCACTATTATCTGTGTGTGCCATTGCCTTGCATCCACCTCCGTACAGATCTTTTGCCTAGCTCCATATCTTCCTGCCTTGACTACAGCCACTTCCCCCTGCGGGACTTCCCAAAATTAGCATTCATACGTAGCTGGGGCTGCTACTCACCACTGCCCAGGTGCAAAGAACCAAGAGCTGCTGCACTTCCATCTCCTCAAAGCAAGCTCCAAGATGGATGGACCAATGGTTTTATTTTTCCTCCCACTTACTGCAAAATTGCCCTTTCCTCTAAAACTTCCTGCATGCCGCCTCATTCATTTCCTCTCCACTGCTCCTGTGGGAGTAACTTCTTTTCCTCTGAAAAGATTGATCCAGAAGGGTTCTCCTGGCTTAGGATTTCCATTTTTCTGTCCCTGCCTTCCTCTCTTGGACAGCCAGTGCCACAGTTTCTACAACATGGCTTCTTCAGGAAGATAAACGTAAGAACTGAATTGCTTTGTGTGGCGCTTGCTCAGAAAGTGGGAAATGTCCAAAAAAAGTAGGGTCACTCTGGATCTCATGCTATATTGAAAGCATTTTGCCTTCCTGGCTTCCCCCCACCCCTGTCACCTAGTCTGTATGGCCCCCTTCCCACCCCAGCCCCACTGAGCCTCCTTGCCCCACTTTGTTGTCTTCTCCTCTCTCTCTTCCCATGACATCCCACCTGTGTTTGCTCCTCAGGTTGTGTGGCCTGCGGACCCTGCAAGCCTACGCTGAGCGGATCCCAGTCACTTCCTCTGTTGATATCACCATCACCTTCACCTCACAGATCTCCTTAACTGGCCCCGGCGTACAGGCAGCTTACAGCCTGTACAACCAATCAGACCGTAAGTTCAGGTTCCTCCCTGCTCCTTAGAGGGGTGGTGGCTACCAGCAGCCCCTGTGCACTTGGCTTGTGTTAGGAGAAAGACAAGGCACATCCTGTGAGCCATAGGTGCCATCTGCCCCTCGGGCATGCGCTCACAAATCAGTGACGCACACACCACTGGTCTTCCAAAAAAAAGAGACATTTACTTGCAAAGCTGTTTCTGCACATGTGGCCCTCCCTCATGTTGCCAAAGCATTTATGCGCCAAAGCCCAAGGTCCAAGAGTTGTCTACTGTCTCACCCCTGTGCCCACATCACAGGCTGGCCTTGGGAATTCAATGAGAGACTATCTCTGGCTTGAAGAGATTTTTATTTCTATTATAAGAGCTCTTAGAGAGAGCTTTTTCCTGCTTACCTTGGAATCTGTGCAAGTGAGAGACAAAAAACCTCACACAAATACGCATACACAGATACGTAAATGCATGCCCACAGTCTGTCTTTCCAAGGTTTCTCCATCTCCTTCCTAAAGGGTGCCTCTGACATATACCAGTGCCTGAATACGTGCACCTGCCAACACGTGTTTAGCACCAACCCCTTCAAGGCCCCAAGCAAGTTTTAATAACCACTCCAAAGAACCTATTTCAGCTTTCCTGCAGCATTTGTGTCCTGGAGACATTCAAAACCTGTCTGGACACGTTCCTGTGCAACCTGCTCTAGGTGCTCCTGCTTTGGTAGGGGGATTGGACTAGATGATCTCCAGAGGTCCCTTCCAACCCCATATCATTCTGTGATTCTGTGATTCAGGAGTCACGAAACAGTGCTAAGCCAGAGGTATAACATGCCAGGTGGGTGGTTGTCCTGGCTCTTGCCTGTTGGTACAATGAGAAGCAGGGAAAAGCCCTCTTTCTGCTGGTACATACCCTGGCTCTATTTGCCCATGTTCAAAATGGCTGACACGGCAGATTTTGGGGAGCACAGCGAGTGCCGCCAGCACGTTGCCGCAGCACACGTGTGGTCAGGAAGGTGTGCAGCTCCACGCTCCACTTTCAAGCCACGGTGCTCTACTGCAAGGAGGTTTCCAGTCACTGGGGACTAACTACTCTCTGGTGGTTTCCCAGCCTGTCCCGGGGAGTTCCTGTGTTCAGTGAATGGCCTGTGCGTCCCAGCCTGTGACGGGATCAAAGATTGCCCCAATGGGCTGGATGAGAGAAATTGTGGTGAGTGATTTCTTCTCCCCACTTGTCTCTGGTCTCCCGGAACCCCTTGTTCCTTCAAAGGCAGGGAGAGATGGAGAGGGTTCATTTGGCCTAGATATAGCCTTGTACCTTCCCTCCAGGAGCTTAAGCCTCTGCATCCACCCTTTCATCTTTCTCAGGAAGAAGCAGCCATGCTTCTTGCTCCTGTGCCCAACACAGTCTTCCTGGGAGAACCCCCTAGTACTCATGCACCAAGATCTCCAGGCAACCTGAAAGAAGCCCCCTCCCCAGGCTGTCCCCTACCTTGTTCTGCTTTCCCCCACCCAGGCCTGACAATCCACCTCGGCCCTGGCCTACAGCCCCCTCTGCTGTCATACCACTCAGCCTCCCCTTCCCAGCCCTCCTACCTTGCCCACGCCTGCCCAAGCCCACCCATTGCCCTGTTCTCTCCCTTTTCCTCCCAGGCCATGTGTGACACCTGATCTGTACTGTTCCTCACCCATATATTGTGCTTCAGTTTGGGAGCATCTAAGTCTTCCATCAGCCATCAGTTCTTCATGCCAACGGCAGTTCATGCTGATGCAGACACCATCCTCAGCATCCCAGGACTCCTGCAATGCCCCATTCTCATAGGAAGAGCTACTCAGGCTTTGGCATGACACCTAATTAATCTGTTTTCCCATCCCTGGTGGGGGAGGTGGTGAGGGGGGAGGGGGGAAGGAAGCTCATCACGTTGCTTCCACCACTAATTTTTCATTAGTTGTCCTCTACAGCTGTTTATTCATAGACAGAAAGATCCCCAAACCACTGGAGAGTGTGGCCAATTCTGAAATATTCAGAGGAAGATATAGAAAAGTCTAAAGTAAAAGGAAGGAGAAATCTTTCTCAAGGAAGTCTTAATTCAGTGCTGGAAATGTGAGAGCTCTCACAGGATCGCTGAGGCTGGGTTTTGTATTGTCTGCAGTCTTGCTGATGGTGCACTCTGTCCCATCATCCAGCTGCCTGACATCAGGGCTTGCTTGCTTCCCTCATGGATACATGTGCATCCTGAAGAATATTTAATATTATCTTGAATCCTGTTAGTTTCTTGGCCCCAGGGATATCTTGTGTCATTCAGTTCCACAGGTTAACACAAAGACGGAACAAAATGTATTTGTTTCTCCGTGTTTTCAAACATCCCTTTATATTTGAAAAAGAAAATAGAAACAGCATGATTTCCTTCCTTTCTCATATGCTTGCCACAGTTGAATTTCTGCTTATTCACTCCATGTCTGCATAGAACAGTCCCTGTCTTTAAAATCAATGTTCACATTTCCTCAGACCTTTGCGTGCCTTTAGTCATCCAGAAGCCTCACGCTAATTACTGAAGAAATTATAGTCACCGCAGAAAGACAATGCCCAGGAGGTACTGGCCCATCATGTTCTGTGTTACGCATAGATACACACAAACACAGGACAGGTTCTTACTATGAAAATGTATAATCAGAAGTCGTACTCTACTATGGGTAGGCACCTTAGGTCCTTCTCCGTCCTGAGCAGCTATCAGAGCTCATGGACATTGAGGAATCCACTGCTGCACAGGACTCACCTATCAGAGACCAAGGGGAGCAGCTGCTCTGTTGATGAAGGTGACACATGAACTGAGGGTGACATCAAGGCAGGAGGAACAGTGATCTCAGCAGACAGGATGCAGTCCTACAGAACCTGAAGAAGGCAAACAGAGCAGATCTGGTGATGGTGGTAACACGGGATGGTCAACCAAGAGCCAGTGTGCACAATAATGATGAGGCAGGTCCGAGGCCAAGCCAAGAAATCAAGGAAAGTTAAGTCAGCAACAGTAAGGTATAAGACAAGGTGCACTCATACCTACAAGATAGATCAGGCAAAGAGCAACAACAAGGACCTCAGATCAAATGCATCTCCTGAGCAAAAGTGGGCCAGGCTCCTGCTCTGCATGGCAGTCTGTTTCAAGACTACACACTTGCACTGTACCAGAGCTGGTCTTAAGCACAAGCTGCCAAATCTTTATGAAGCGGTTGCAGAGCCTACTGGTGCACTTGGAGACCTGACCTCACACCTGATGCCTTGCCTTGCGTGCCTAATTCCTGGGTGCTTCCCTCCCGCACAGTGTGTCCTGCCAAGTTCCAGTGCCGCGAGGACAGCACTTGCATCGAGTTCAGCAGGGTCTGCAACCAGCAGCTGGACTGCGTCAACGGGAGCGATGAGGAGCAGTGTAGTGAAGGTAGGGAGAGGATGGTGCTGGGCTGCCAAATACTTTCCCCCGTGCTCAAGCCAAGGCTGTCAGTAGCCTACTTCCCTCTTGAGAGGTAAGGGCACCAGCTGGGAATTAATGTGCCTGACCTGCTCACAATGTTTGCTCTGTAGATGACCAAGCTTGCTCAGGAAATTCCCTGTCATCGTTTACGGAGTTCCCCCAAGCTCTCTGTTGTCTTTCCCCCCCCCCTCAAAGGAATTCAGGCTGTGTTTGCAAACTGCCACCCTCTCTTAGCCCTGGCTCCCTTTCCTCTTCTCAGGGGTCCCCTGTGGTCCTTTTACCTACCGCTGTGAAGATGGGACCTGTGTGAAGAAACCCAACCCCCTGTGTGACACCACTGCAGACTGCAAGGACCTGTCCGATGAGAAGCACTGTGGTGAGGAAATGCTCAGTTGCGCGTTGGCCAGGAAGATTCAGGATGCCAAGTAGCTGCAAGCCACCCTTCTTCCCACTGCCACCCCAGCATAAGCACCCACCTTCCCTTGTTCCACCACCATCTCCCTACCCCAGCCCCATGGCAGCAGTGCTACTGCTCCATCCTGCAGTGGTGGTGGCAGCAGCAATGAGCCAGCTCTCTGTGCTGAGCTGTGAGCAGATGTTTACTCTTTGGACAGCTGCTCCCCGTCTCCTTCAGGCAGAGGCATCAGGCCAGACAGACATGTCTCGCAGGCCAGGTCCTACCCACAGGCTGCCTGTGAGACCACTGTGCTGGCTTATGGCAAGTCATGCCACCCCACAAGGCTCCAGCCAGGGAAATGACCCCTGATTGCATGGTCACTGGCAGGGAGAGAGCTTGTGTTTTGATTTCCCTGCTTGGTTTTTCTGGAGCCTCAGTGGGCAGCGAAAAGGAACGGCTGGAAGGGTTCCCCGTCAGGCCAGCAGGTAGCACAGACAGGGCACTGCCCTGAAGGATGCCACGCAGGCATCAGCAGAGATGCGTGCTGGGAGGGAGTGCTCCCTAGACTTGTCCTGGAGAGCAAGTACATAAAACATCTGCCGGCTGGGTAAGGCAAGGGCTTAGAGGTCAATCTCTTCAGTCAATTAAGTAAGAAAGGGAGGGCAGGCGCAGTATATCATGTTCCCTTCCTCCCCTGAAGTACCTGCTGTGTTTCCTCCTTCTCAGACTGCGGGCTGCAAGCCCCTCTCAGCAGGATCGTGGGTGGTGCGAATTCCGTGGAAGGGGAATGGCCGTGGCAGGCCAGCCTGCAGGTTCGGGGACGCCACATTTGTGGGGGAACACTCATTGCTGACCGTTGGGTGGTCTCAGCTGCACACTGCTTCCAGGATGAGAGGTAAATGGAGAGGGAGGCATGCTGGACAGGAGAAGGATTTGTGTTGCTTTCCGTGTCATGCATGATGGGAGGATCATCCGGCTGTGAAAACGTCACAGGGCAGCCATACCCCTCATCTGGCGCCTGTGCCCTGCTTCTCGGTGGCTTGGAGCTGGTATGGACCCACGCACTAGTGTTTGGGTGTGTGCACTAGGGAAAAGGGGCAGTGCTGGGATTCACAGAGCAGCTTTGGGAGAGCAATGGTAGTGGAAGACGCTTCACAGCTCTGCCTTTGCTTTGGCTCTGGCTTGTCCTCCTGTTGTCACAACCACGGAGGTGTCAGCATGTGTAGGATGGGGCCAGGATAGCATTACCTGTGGACGATGCTGTTTAGGTCCCATGCTGGCCACCTCCAGGGCCTGCCCTTTCAGAAGGAAGCACAGTCTCTCCCCGAGTTCCTTCCACCCAGTGTACGTACCATAACAGCGGCAGCAACAGGCAAATCAGGAGGGTTCATTCATTCTTTCAAACTGGGAAGAAGTGAGGAGGAGGAAGGTCCATTGCTGTGCTGGGCAGCAGGGCTGGGTCAGGGAAGGAATGTGAACACTCAGACCCAGTCTCCACCTCCTCCAAACTCCCCTTTTCCTTTACCATTGAGATGGTGGGGATCCCCCACCTTCCCAGCTACTGCTGCTGGAATTCCCCAGCTGCCCTTCCCTTCTGTTGCCATGTGAGCTCGGAGAGGACATTCTCCTATGATGACACCAACCTTGGTAGAGCTGGGGTTGCTTTGCAGCTCTGCTTCTCACTTCACCTCATCTCATCCTGGTCCTGCCAAATTCCTACTTCAGTCCTATAACACAGCAGCATTGGGGCCGGCCTTTTGAGCAGTCCTTGCAGGCTGAATTTGGCCATCTTAGAGAGTCTCAATGCAGGATAGATGGAGATAGCACATCCCTGTTAGGTGGTATATGTGTATGCACGTGCATTTAGGGAGAGAATTTAAGTGGGGTGAGAGATAAGAAGTAGGGGGGGGAAAGAGTAGTTTCTGTAAAGGGCTGTCATGCCTTTTAATGCCCTCACCTCTGAGCTGCTTTTCTTGCTTCACTGCCTCTTAGCAGTTTCTCAGAGCTTGCTCCCTTTCTCCATGTGTCCTTCTCCTTGCAGCTTTGCTTCACCAGCTCAGCTCTTGTTCTCTGCCCTGTCACAGTCACTTGCACATGACTAGCCCCACTTGCTTGTCTAACCTACGTACACCTTTTAGCCTGCTTTGCTAAGAAAAGTAAGCAAATATGAGCGAATCGCTTGTGTGTAGGAGTGTCTGCCCAAAACCGGCGCCACTGTACAAACACATCAAGGCATCAAAGAGATGTCCCAACTAGTTTCTTGAAATCAGTAGACAAATTTTAAAAGAGGCCCCTCTGAGGGAGATGATAATCCATATCAGATACTCTTCAAAAGACCACAACAGAAGCAGCCAGGTTCTGCCCATCCTTCTCTGTTCAGGTAATGAGTTAGCTTCTTTGTTGCATCCTACAGACTGGCCTCTGCCTCCATCTGGACCGTTTACTTGGGCAAACATTTGCAAAATGCCACCAGCCATACAGAGGTATCCTTCAAAGTGATCCGCCTCTTCCTCCACCCTTATTACGAGGAGGACAGCCATGATTATGATGTGGCCCTGCTCCAGCTGGACCATCCTGTGATCATCTCACCCTTAATCCAGCCCATCTGCTTGCCTGCCCCTTCTCACCTCTTTGAGCCTGGCCTTCATTGCTGGATCACTGGCTGGGGAGCCCTTAAGGAAGGCGGTAGGTGCAAGGTCTTTGCTCGTGGCTTACTGAAACAGAGCCAAGATGGAAACATAGGTTTAGGCGTGGGGTAGGCAGAACAGACTTCTGTTCACCCCAAAGCATAATGACTTCTTCACGCCCTTGGATTTGGGGTCACAGGTTGGCCAAAGTTACTTGTCAAGTGCCTTGACCTCATTTGGAGAGGCCGGCATGAGAGTCTGGTAAGCTATATGGGCACTGCATGTGTTCCTTCATCCAAAGACTAGAATAGTCCTTCAGGAATTAGGGATCTGACAAGGGGCTATTCAGCTGTGGTCACAGCATGAAGCCCCAGTCCTGAAGCCCAACCCCATGAGTACACAGACATGTGGGCTCCTGTTGGGTCATTCTCCAGGAACAGAGCCTGACCAGAGAGAGTAGAGATGAAAAACTGCCCTTCATGAGATCAGAACTGGGTCTCCTGGAGACACCTGTTTGTGGTGCCTGCAGCAACATTTTTCCCATGTCAAAGACCCTGTACCTGGGTCCCCCCAGCAACACCTGTACCAGTAAATTCAATGGGAGCAGTGCAAGGTATGAGTGCTGTCCCCCAAGGATCACACTGTGTAATTGTTAGCTTGTCCCCGGTACCATTTTGGCCCCATAGTGCCCACACACTGCTCAGGGAAGCATGGGCCAAGACCTGTTCCCATGGGGTGGTATGGATGAGCCCATTCTGTATTGTGAGGAAGAGTTTAGCTGCAGGGGCATGATCCCTTGTGTTCCCTCCACATGGGACCAACATACAGGTCAAGTCTGTTCTCTAGTAGTGCCTGGCACCGGAATATAGATGTACTCACACAGGTCAGCTTTGTTTCCTAAATGGAAGCACTCAGGTGTCTATCCAGAAGTGGACACTTTGTTCGCATACTTAGCAAGAAGAATTTAACAACCACTTCAATGAGAAGTTAATCAAAAACTCTGACATCTCAGAGGTTTCCCCAAACCAGAATCACCCTTTTCCCAAAAGATGAAGTGCCCACCACATATCCCTGAAGCAAAAGGGACTGCAGGGGAATGTTACTGCTTCCATGCAGGTGAAGTGCTCTGCTGAAAGTCAGAGACTGTGATGCCAGTGGAGAACAGAACAGGAAATCAGATGGCAACTTTCAGCATGCAGTGAGATGGGCATGGACTTGGGGATCACAGTAAACAGTGGGAAACTCCACCATTGCTCACCTGCACTGCTTTCGGTGCTCTACCACTCAGGGCACATCAGCAACGTTCTGCAGAAGGTGGACGTGCAGCTCATCCAGCAGGATATCTGCAGTGAAGCCTATCATTACATGATTTCTCCCAGGATGCTGTGTGCTGGGTACCACAAGGGCAAGAAAGATGCCTGCCAGGTAACAGAGGAGTTGTGGGATCAAGGCTGACTACTGGAGATGGGGTGTGTCCCAAGTCTCCCAAATACGCTTCATGGCCTGAAATGAGGGTGAAAAGACCATAAAATGCCTGACTCCCCCAATCCTTCCTCTGGTCTAAGTGGCCAACAACAGAGGGCTACTTCTTCCCAGCATCTTTGCCTTAGACAGGATCTATACACACTTAAAATCCTTTTCTCATTTCAGCCCTTTCTCCACTCTTTACCTCCCACTTCCAAGTCTACATCAGTCTGTTCCCCCCTCAGCCTCATTAGCATCTGTCATACACAGTAACCTGTCTGTTCCTTCATTACTATCAATTTTAAGAAATCCCTCTGTCTCCCATACCTTTGGGTATCCAGTTAAATCCCACCAGCTTCCTTGCTCTCCACATATATTTGGAAATGCCACACAGACCAGAAGGAAACAATGGAGCTCTCAACTTCTTGAGAGTTGGCTAAGGGGAAGGAGCTTGTATGATGAAGGAATGCAACAACAGGTCAGATGTTTGCACTGGAGACTGTTTTTGACATCTGTCTAAGGTACAAGGGATGTTGCAGATGTCCCAGGCATGAGTTGGGATACAGGAATCTGGATATAGAGGGACTCCAAGATAGTGCAATCATCCAGCACAAGAAGCTGGTGGATCACCATCGCCCCATTTTTCTTTCCCTTTCTCTAGGGTGATTCTGGAGGTCCGCTGGCCTGCAAGGAACCCAGTGGCAGGTGGTTTCTGGCTGGTTTGGTCAGCTGGGGAATGGGATGCGCACGTCCAAATCACTATGGAGTATACACCAGGATCACTCAAGTGTTGGGCTGGATGAACCAAACCATGAGCTGAGAAAAGTGCATCTCTGCCTTCCGCCCATCCGACCTACGCTCACATGGCACTTGTTCCTGATCTTGCTCACTTGCCTCTCAGAGAGAGTTTCTGTGTGGGATGTTGCCAGATCCAGGATGCTCTTCTGAGCAGGGTGAAAAAAAAAAAAAAAAAAAAGGCCGCCATGGGGTCTGTCTTAGAAAAGAGTATTGGGCAATGACCAAAAATTAGTTGGTTAATCAGATAACAAGGAATATTATAGTTTTTGTGGCTGGCAGTAGCAC